>NC_056733.1:81832433-81872433 GCF_019279795.1 Protopterus annectens | reverse complement strand
AACCATTTACAGGTTACCTGTTTGGATCAGAGACATAGGTGCCAAACCAGGGATGAATTTCTGGTTTCCCATCCAATTGTCCAAGTTGCACTTGAATTGGATTAGGGAAGAACTCTGGTTCACATGGATAGGTAGCCTGTTCCATAGATGGGGTAGTCTCTGGGATATATAACTATCTCTCCAGAAGATTCTATTTATATCACAGGCAAGGTTTAAGTTTTTAGAATGTGTAATTCTAATATTGTTTGTTTTGCGGATATGCAGAAGGTCCATCAGAGTGGGGTCATTACAATACCCTGTATGGCAGGCATAGATCTCCCCTCAAAAGCCTGTAGAAGACAGAATACAGGGATAGGGCCTTGAGGTCATCTGCATAGGATATATTACTTATGCCATGTATTCTTTTAGTGAGGAACCTCTGTGGATGTTCCAGTTGTTGGATATGCCTGGTTAGGTACATACCAAAGGGGGCATTGTACTCAATGATAGGTCTGATGAATGCCGAATACAGTGGAACAATGACTTCCTTGGACTTAGATGCCATACCTTTGTTTATAAGCTGTGCAACATAGAATGATTTCCTCACCACTGTAGACACATGATGGTCAAAGGCTAGATTATTATCTAAGTGTGTCCCTAAGTCCCTGACTACTGGATCAACTTTAAGGAGTGTGTTGTCAATATGATAGTTACCAAGGATGGATGACTTTCCAAAGGATACTATTATGCATTTCTTGGCATTTAGTTTTAGTGCACAACTCTGACACCAGTTGTATGTCTATGTCAGCCCCTCCTGGAGAACATTTGTGTCAGTTTGAGATTCAATGACAGCTCCTAATTTGCAATCATCTGCAAATTTAGTCAGCCAGAGACCAGTGACATTGGCCTTGACTTCTGAGAAGTAAATGCCAAAAAGGAGTGGTCCAAGGACTGATTCCTGAGGGACACTACTTGTGACTGGCCTCTTTGTTGAAGTGGACTCCCCATTTCTAACCTCCTGGGTCCTGTCTGTGAGCCAGTTGGCTATCCACCAGATGACATACAGGTTTGTACCTAACCTCTTGATTTTGTCAACAATGCCCAAGTGGGGTATTCTGTCAAATGCCTTGGCCAGGTCAAGGTAGGCAGTGTGAACGATTTTGCCCTCATCCATTGCTTTGGTTGACCTTCTCAAAGAAGTCCACCAGGTTGAGTAGGCATGATCTGCCATTTACGAAACCAAACTGGGTTGGGACCAGTGTCTGGAGGTTTACTATATCTCTACTGATCATCTCCATGATAATTGTTTCCATGGCTTTATATATAAGACTAGTGAGACTTTTAGGTCTGTAGTTTCCAGAGTCTGTAGATGGCCCACCTTTGTGCAGAGGTATGACTGTTGGCTTTCTCCATTCATTAGGCATGAAGCCTGTTTGGAGGCTACAGTTAAATTGTAATTCTAGAGGCCCTGATAGGTCATGTTTCATGCTATTTAGAAGGCTTCCTGGGATATTGTCTGGGTCCATTGATGCAGGGTTCTTGGTCTTAGAGAGAACATTAAGAACCTGTTCCCTATTGATAGTCGTTGGAGTTATATTTGATGATATTTCCTGAGTGATGGTTGAGGGGGAGAGAGGAGTAAAGTTGGAGCTGAATTTATCAACCAGGAGGTTTGCTATGTCTTCTGGCTCAGTACAGGTGGCTCCATTTACATTGAGCTCTGCACATAATTGTGTACTGTCTTTGAGGTTGTGTACATAGCTAAAGAATGCATTGTGGTTGTCCATGGCCTGGAAAGCCAAACTTACCCCGTATTTTGGCTTTGGTAGACTTTATTTGTCCTCTGAGTTGTTTGTTTAGTTTGATGAGAGTGCTTTTATCCTGCTGGGTGCTGCACCTCCTAATTTTTGCCATGATTTTCTTCCTCCTGTTATACATCCAATTGATTTTGTGATTCCACCAGGGTGGCTTGTTTTTTGAGTTAGTTCTGTACTTCTTCTTGGTGGGTACAGCTGCCTCTATGCAGCTATTAACATGCTTATGCAGGGTTTCTGTGAACAGTTCTGCATAGGCAGAAGTGTTCTCATGGTTTATAGGGGCTTGAAATTTTGCCAGGTTCTCACTTAATACCAGGAGGTTAGCCTTTGAATAGTTCCTAAATATTCCCGGTTTAGCTGGGGGTCCAGGTTTTATTTTTACTTCAAAGGAGACCATTTTGTGGTCTGACCTTACCAGGGAAGGTATTACAGTAGGGGGTGTGCAGCACTCTACCATATTAGTGAGGACCAGGTCCAGTATGGTTGTACACCTAGTTGGTGTATTGACTATCTGGTCCAGCGAGTTTGTGTTTACAAAATCCAGGAATCTCTGTGCATGTGCGTTTGATGTCATATAGGATTCCCAGTTAATAGTGGGGTAATTAAAATCACCCATGAATATGGTATTGGGTTGGAAGGTTAGTGTTTCTATTAAGTTTAAATACATGGTATGGGTTTCCAGGGTCATAGAGGGAGACCTATAGCTTACAAGGAAGTGGTATTGGATTTTACCTATGGTGATTTGAACATGGAGCAGCTCAAGTGCACTGCCCCGTTTGACCAGCCTTGAAGTATATTTATTTTTGATGTAAATAGAGACACCTCCACCTTTAGTCCCTGCCTGTGAAGTAGCTGGCCTAAATGTGTGGAAGGCATTATATCCCTGCACTGTTGGTGTGCTGTCCGCGGCTTTAAACCACTTCTCTGAGACCGCACAGACATCAGCATTCTCTAAGGAAAAGAGAGCTTCCAGGGAGTGGAGCTTTTTGTTTAGACTCCTAGCATTGAGCAGTAATACCTTTAGATTTTCTTGGTTTTGATTTGCTTTGTCGGAAGTACTTTCAGTTTGGCATTGCCTACAAAAGGCACCATGAAGGAGCAATGTAGCCTCTAAACTTCTACCTTCTCCAGAAAATGTAAGCAGATAGTCATTTGAAATCAGAATTAGTCATTCTTTGCAAACATTTCTATACTTTATGGGATTAGGTATCCTGAATGCTCTATAATCACGTTTTTACTTTGCAATATGTTACATACTGCATAATGCATGCATTGTACATTACGTAATAGGTATTGAATATCATGCATGTATATAGCCATAAGCTTTTAAATTAAATAAACACAATTCTCGGGCTTCTTCTGCTCCCCTACCTACCCTAATTCCCAGCCAGAATTACAATGTATTTTAACACCACAAGCTCCACTACTTTCACAAACACCTGTCAACTTTTACCAACTATCATCTGCCCTCCCTACTCCTTTCTACATCCTTAAACCATATTTCTACCTCACAGCACCCCATCAAACCCACTGTTAAACTAAATAAACTATTAATTTAAATAAATTCAATAAATTAAACTAAATAGTACTTATTCATACCTTACACCTCCTTACTCTCCCTTCTTCACTCACATCCTTACTTTAATCAAGTTCCCTCCCGACTCTCCTTCTAAATATACCATAACCCTGATTATTCTCTCACTTAATATTGCAATTCCTGCTTGTATTTTGCTATCTTACCTTTATGTTCTATATAAACCAGCTAAAATTTCTCTAAATATTAAATCATTGATATAAAAGCTGTATCTATTCTTAACCAACATTTTCACATTATGTCTAATTTAGTATAACTATTTAAACTGTAGATGTTTTGTATTGTATTTTAGGATTATAAAATTACGTTTTTAATACTTTGGTGCTTTTCTCCTCAGGCCTGTTTTGAAAATGGGCACCTACACAGCTGGATTTCCCAGGTAATCAAATGTTAATTAATAAATAAATAAATAAAGCAACTCATAACATAATTAAACACATTATCATTATTTTCACCTTTTCCCTCCCACCTCTCTTTTTCCAACTTTTACCTTTCTATAAAAAAAAAAAAAAAAAAAACTATCTTTACTATTCCACCACACCACTTTTCTGCGATCCTTTCTGTAAATTCCTTTAATTTCTTAAAACTACTGAACCTCTTTTCCACTCTCCTACCCAAATAATCCTATTCATTAATTTCTACTCTTCCTGTACCCAAACCTTTCCTTAATACACCTATATCTTATCACCTCACCAATGATCAAAAGCAACTCCAGTCATATTTAGTCTCATAAAATTTATTTTATTTATTTTATTTTACATTTGTTTACCGGGCTAGTCCAACTGGATACATTTCCATTTTCAGCAGAGGCCCGGGGAGAAAAGCTCCACATTGAAGTTAATACAAACAAGTCATTTACATAAAGAAAGTAAGTAGTTAGTAAAATACCAACAGAAATAAGGTTTAATCTAGATTCTAGTAGTTGAAAAATATATATTAGTAAGGACATTTACTCTAATTTTCTTTACAGTACAAGATAGGGGAGTTATACTTTAGTAAAACATTCATGAAGAGTCTAATTAATTAAGTAAGTATAAACCATAGAGAGTTCTATATAAATTCATAACAGACGCTAATTAACAAGGGTGATTTAGAGAATGTCTACTCAAGGAGAGTGAGTAGAAAGAGGTGAGAGAGGGTGATTCAGAGAAGAGTAATTAGTAGAATCATAAGATTAGTCAGGATTGATGCATGGGCATAGACAGAGTGTTTTTAGATGTTGTTTGAGCTTTTGTTTAAAGAGGAAGGGTGACGAGGTAGAAGTTAGAGTGGTCGGTAGAAGATTCCAGTATTTACCTATGGTGTTGGAGAAAAGTGAATCACCTGCTATGTTATTGGACTTGCTTAACTTCACAAGAAGTTTATTAGAGGAGCGTAAAGAATTTAGGTTAGAATAGGGAGAAATAAGGTCAGAAAGTATAGGAGTATTTTTTGGTTGATAAAATATCCTATGAACAAAGGTAAGTTGGGAGAGTAATAGTGTATTTTTTAGTTCAAGCCAGTCTAGTTGTTGTAGATTCTGACAGTGGTGAGTTCTAAATGGGTTTCCGGTGGCAAATCTAGCAATGCTATAGTATGCATTTGCTAGTTTAGTGAGATTATTTTTCTTTAGGTTAGTGTATATGGGTGAGGCATAAAGAAGAGTAGAAATAAGATGAGAGTGTGCAAGTGTGATTTTGGCCTCTGGAGTTAAAAAGGTTTTAATTCTATATAAGGAGCTGAGTTTTCTATTTACAGTTTTAATAGTGTTATTAATGTGATTATCAAAAGTGAGGTTATTGTCAATTATAATACCTAATAGCTTAGTGGTAGAGTCAGGGGCTATATGTGTGCCATTGTTGGAAGTAATAGAGAAGTCTATGAGGGGAGACTTAATATTAGGCCTAAAGAGCAGGAGTTTGGTTTTATTGGCATTCAAAAGGAGGCAGCGTTTCAAGAACCATGCCTCAACTGTGCTAAATACATTCTGTGTTAGGGTTTGTAGTTCAGGGGAAGTGTTTGCAGAGCATATGAGTGTTGAGTCGTCTGCATATTGAATACATGTAGCTTGAGGTATTGCTGCATGTAAGTCATTTATGAATAAAGAGAAGAGGAGAGGTCCTAGGATGGACCCCTGTGGGACTCCAAGAGAGAATGGTAGAAGGGATGAAAGAGTATTATCCCAGAGAACTGCCTGTTGCCTGTTATAAAAAATATTATACACCACCCCCTTACTACTACTGTCCCTACCACTGTACCCAATCCACTTAATTCTCCTTTTGTCACCCTTCCTACTCTCATTTTGCTATAGCCACAACTTTTCTTTCTCTCAATGTTCCCTCTTTAACCCACCTAACCTCCCTTTCTCCAAATATCCAACAAATTCACGTCTACCACCATATAACTCAATTTCAAAACTCCCTCCTGCCATACAGCTTCTTAAACTAAACATATAGCAACAAAACCCATCCATTGTTATGACAAATCACAAACATAAAATCAAAGCAAAATGGCTATCACCCTATCACTTATCCCCTTAATCATAAAACTAAATGGAGACATTCACCTTAGTTTGGCCCAATTGCCCCCACACACGCCATATACAAAGTTCCCAGAACACACATAATATACCCCTGCTGACCTCTGTACTAATGACCCCTGTCTTTGCATCACTCACATATGCATCAAGAGTATCTGTAATAAGACTAATGGACTTCACACTTGGATTTCTGACACCTCTCTATCATATTTGTAATAACTGAGACCTAGTTAAAATCTGAGGTAAAAGACGATGACATCATCTCTCAAGTCTGTATTATTGTACTTGAAGACAGAATATACAAAAGGGCTGTAGGTTTGCTATCATCTATAGAATTCACTTCACCAACCTTCGCAATTCAGTAATGCAGAAAACCTCATTTCCCACATTAAAATTAATCATAATAAATCCCTGTGTATTATTAGTATCTATATACCAGCAGGCAACAACATCAACAGCACCATCATGCAGAAAATCTTTTCTGCTGGGCCTCTACTAATATTACATGAGAAATAAAAATAATGTATGACCTTAACATTGCCTGGCTCTCTTTGCCTCTGATGGCTCAAACAGTGCAAGAAACATCTATGGCCTCACGCAGTTAATCAACATCTCCATCCATTTCACCAAAAAATGCAATAAGGGTAATATCATTGACTGGATTCCCACCTTTTCCCAAAGTAATATCTTTCCAGTTATATTCTAGTAGGTTCTCTAACTGATCACCTCCCTATCTTTGTAAAATGACAAAATACTAACACCCAAAGAGACCACCACCTCAATACAGTCCATAATCTCTCAGACTTAATCAAAGATACAGAATGTAACTGTAGCTGCCTAACATTTATCTCCAACCTAAAATACTGTAACTGGACTGCCTAAAACACCCCCTACTTGATGAAGCAGTCCCTAAATTTAGCAATACTTTCTTAAGCTCATTTCAGAACAAAACATGCCAAATTTAACATAGCCCCCTGTTATCTAGAGCTACTAAGTGATTCATGAAAATAAGGGACAAAGCCTGGAAATCTTGGACCTGTAATAAAATCGACTACCTACATTATATATACCCCAGGAACAGCACCAAATATATCAAATCAGATAAGAAAAACTAACATACTAACCTCCAAGGCAAAAATCATACAAACCCCAATTATTTCTTGGCTTCTATAAATCACTCCATTCACCATGGCCGTTCCTCCACACCCTCTTCCACCTTAACAGATTCACACCCCAGAGTCCATCACCTTCATATTCAACTTGAACTTCATAAAATCAGTATCCTGTCTACTCAACTACCTAATTCCCAGTACCTTAGAAAATCCACTGCAGTTCAGCACCTCCCCAAACCTCTTCTCACTAATACGTCTTAGCATCTACCATAAAAAGGTACCTTTTCAAACTCAAACCTTCCTCCCTATCACCAGACAATCTACTAACTGAATACTTAAAACGTGCTGCTGATGTCATAGCCTATTCAGTTTCTACTCTAATAAATCTCTCTATCTCTAAATCTCATGAACCACTTGTATGGAAAAAAAATCATTCTTTCTCTTCATAAATGAGGAAACTCAAATGCACTCACAAACTACCATCCTATTGCTTTCCTATATCCTTTATCCAAGGTACTAGAAAAATAGTATAGACCCAACTCCTTACTCATATCATTCAACACTGTCGTTTATCCTTTTCAAAGCATAGCTTTTGACCACACAATAGCACTACTACTGCCCTCCTCCTTACCAACACTGTAAACATAAACAGAAGTGAGAGAAAATTAGTGTCAGTCCTCTTTCTAGATCAATCAAAGGCTTTTGACAGTGTTGTCATTATGTCCGCTTACAAAAACTTATCAATCGTGAACACAGCAACTCAACACTGGGCTGGTTCCATAGCTACCTTTCAAATTGATCAGGATCTGTCAACTGGCAAAATGAGTTCTCATCCTTCCTCCTTGTGTCTGTTGGGGTTCCACAAGGATCCATCCTTGGCCTGTTCTTTTTAATATCTTTATCAATGGCCTCTCCACAACATGTAAAAGTGTGAATGATTCTACCCTAATCTGTTCCTCCCATAATATTAACATTCTTCAAAAAATAACACATGAATCCTTCACCTCTATAGAAACATGGCTGCTTAAATCCCAGATATTCTTAAACCATATGAAATCAGAATTAACCCTCTTGTTCTCCAAACAACATGTAGCACAGAAACCTACGTTTACAATAACCTCTTCCAGAAACACAAAAACTGAACTTCTATGAGTGTACATCGATGAAAATTTGAAAGTTGACTATGTCCAACACATAGTTAAAACACATATCAGAAACTAAATTCCTGTATAGAATCAAATCTTACTTGACCGATTCAGCACAGAAATGTACAGCCTCATCATTCCTGCTGCCCATATTCCTTATTCCACACTCGTATTTAACAACTTTCTTACCGCTCACCCACACCAGTTAGAAGAGTGCTACAACAAAGTAGCAACAATTGTTTTCTGTTTCCCTCCCTGCACTAATCTCTGTCTGGCCCCTGAAGTATTAAAATGACTTGAACTATCCCACTACCTTTCTTACTCCCAGTTTATCACCTTTCACAATCCCATCTATAAATTCCCAGACTGTCTCACCTTTACCAACATCTTCAACTTCTGCAGTCCTACTAGATCTTTGCATTCCACAGATAAAATCATTACTACTAATATCAAAGTCCAACAACTAAGGAGGAGTCTCCATATACTCCAACTATGTATCAAAGATGTGGAACAACATCCCAATTACTCTTAAGCAAGATAAATCTGTAAAACATTTAAAACACATCTAAAGACTCACCTTATAGATTCTTGGATTTGCCTCTGCTCCTTCACAGGAGAAATGATATTTTATAAACCCATCTCCAATTTCACACTTCTTTTCTTATGCCTGCTTCTATCTCTACGCACTCAGAAACACCAATCTCTTCTCATTCCATCCCCCCACCCATACCTTTTCCTTCTATGCCCACTATAACTCTTTCTCTACACTTACATTTTTCCTTTTTCCTTCCAAACCTTTTTCCACTTCTAGAAAAAGGAAAACTAGGTCCTTCTCTGCTCAGACATTTTTCTTCATCATCTATTGTTGCTATATTATGTATGTAACCAATGTATTTTCATAGGTTCATATGCGTATACTAGGCCAATGACAACTGGGGCCTTTAAAAGCAGAGCCATGCAACTCAAATGCATTCCATGAGTTATTGTGCCTTTGAAGTTATTTTAAGGGGTGTATGTTAGTTAGAGCATGATTTAATGGCTGCCTCTATCCATCAGAGACATAGATGTATAAGTGTCAGACCAGGGGTGAATTTCATATTTCCCATCCACTAATCCAGACTGTGTTTGAATAAGGTTAGGGAAGGGCTCTACTTCACATGGATGGGATGTCTATTCCAGGTAATGAAGATTCTCTGAGATACATACGTTCCCCTCCAACATGTATTTAAGTCAATAGCAAAGTTTAAATCCTTAGATCTAGTACTTCTGGTGCTATTCATTTTGTGGATATGCAAAAAGTCCATCAGAGTGGGATCCCAGGATACCTTGTATGTCAGACATAAATCGCCTCACAGCAGTCTGTAGGAAACAGTGTAGAGGTAGAGTTTGAGGTAATCTGAATTGGACATTGTGTTTATACCCTGTATTATTTTTGTGAGGAACCTCTGTGGACGTCCCATTTGTTGTTTGTGCCAGGTCAGGTACATATTGAAGGGGTGTTATACTTAATAATGGGTATGATGAAGGCTGACTACAGTGGCATGATGACTTTCCTGGATCTTGATGCCATAGCCTTACTTATAATTTGAGTGGCATAGAATGATTTTCTTACTACCTTAAACACATTGGTCAAAAGACAGGTTAGTGTCTACATGAGTCAACAACTATCTAAGTACTATGTTTACTTTTAGGGGTGTTTTATCAATGAGGTAGTTTCCCTGTATGGCCAACTTCTCAAAAGGTAGTATTATGCATATCTTGGCATTGAGTTTTAAGCCGTGACTTTGGAACCAGTCATTTGTCTGGTTTAGACCTTACAGTTAGACGTTAGTATCTTTGAGGGAGTTCTATGATTACTCCTAGCTTGCAATCATCTGCAAACTTGGTAAGCCAGATGCCCTTGACATTGGCCTTGACTCCCAAAAAATAGATGCCGAGGAGAAGCAGACCCAACACAAAGTCCTGGGGGACTTGACTGGTGACTGTCCCCATTGTGGAGGTTGTTTCTCCAGTCCTAGCTACCTGAGTCTTGGCAGTCAGCCAGCTGACTATCCAGTGAGGTACATATGGATTCATGCCTAATTCCATGAGTTTATTTACAATGTCCAAGTTGGGTACTGTAGCAAATGTTTTGGCCAGGTCAAGGTAGGCAGGATGCACCACTTTGCTCTCATCCATTTCCTTGGTGACCTTCTCAAAGAAGTCCACCAGGTTCTGTAGGCATGACCTGTCTTTGACTAAGCCAAACTGGGTTCAGTACTGTGTCTGAAGATTTTCTATGTCATTGCTAATCAATTCCATGATAATTATTTCCATGGTTTTGCATATGAGACTAGTCAGACTGATAGGTTTGTAGTTTCCGGGATCATTCATAGTCCACCCTTGTCTAGAGGGATGACCACTGCAGTCTTCCATTCACTTAACACAAAGCCTGTGCAGAAGCTATGGTGGAATAGTGACTCCAGTGGTCCTGATAGGTTGTATTTCAGACTATTTAGGTGGCATCCTGGGGTATTATCAGAGCTCATCAAAGCTGTAGTCTTGGCCTTAGAGAGCGCATATAAGACCTGCTCCTTTCTGATAGCTGGAGGGATTCTTTTAGATGCTATTTCATGCAGGGGGTGGGCTGGGGTTCGAGGTGAGGTGGAGCTGAATTTGCCAGCCAGAAGATTTGCTATATCATCTGATTTCATGAAAATGGCTCCTTTTACCAACAGACATAAAGGAACATAATACATCTCTCAGAAATTGTGTCACAGAGAGGCATGAGCTTTGCAGTGAGCAGCATTCTACCTTCACCAAGGATGATGCCACAGTATGAACATAAAATATCTGATTTTAATAATCGGCTTAGTTTCTGGTGTCACACTAGAGGGATTCACTATCTCTCATCATGGGAGGACATGCTCAACAGACCACATTGCTTTATCAAGGCTGGGCTACACCTGTCTCCCTTAGCCTTTTGGATTTTGGCTAAAACTTTATCCACCCCATTAGAGATATTATTAGACAATGCCAAAAAGACAAAACTACCAATATAGTGAAAAAGTCTCCGTGCAACCTTAAAGTGTTACTGTTCACTTCTAGGAGCCTAAATAAAGAATTCCATGCCCTGCAAGCCCTCCTCATGCTGGAGAATGTAGGCACCTCTGCCATAACTGAGACCTGACTTAAAGCCATAAAAAGTACACTTTTACTGCAAGAGTACAGTTCCTTCCATACACTTAGACCAGTAACAGCACTGACTGGGGACAAAGGTGGAGGCATCTTGATCTATGACAACAACAAACATACTTCAGGTTGGTTAAACAGGATGATACCATGGAGCTCATCCACATACAAGTCACTGTAGATAAAGTCCCTCACTATATCATGGCTAGCTACAGGTCATCATCTATACCCCTAGAATCTCATGACTCCTACCTAAGCCTACTAAAGGTGCTCACCATCAAGCCAAACACTCTATTTATAGATAACTTTAACTACCCCTCTGTAGACTGGGAAACTTACACTGCCTCAAACTCATAGGCACAACAACTCCTGAACTTTATTAACACAAACACCCTGGAACAAATAGTACTCACTCCATCCAGAGGATCAAACATACTACATCTGGTATTCACCAACATGGGAGAGCATTGCACCCCCCATTCACCCCATGCTCCATTCTCATTAATGAGGTCATATCATAAAGCTCACTCCTTTGAAGTAAAAATCATCCAGGAAAACCCAGCTAGACCAGTAACAGATAGGAAATATTATAAGGCAGACTACTATCTTAACCCTGAGACCACAGCTACCTATGCAAAATTGTTCACAGAGTCCTTATACAAACATGTGAATGGCTGCACAGAGGTTGCCATACCTACCAGACATAAACCCAAAGCAAACACTAAAAACAAACCCCACAGGTGGAATCTTCACCAAAACAGGGTATATAGTAAAAAAAACAGAATCTCATGGCCAAAACCAGGAAGAGTGACTCCCTTTAAGACAGGTGCTCTCTTATATAACTAAACACGAAACTAAGAGGTCTACTTAAGTCCAAAAAAGCCTAATATGAAGTCAGGATAGCCTCATAGGCTAAGAACAATCACAGGGCCTTCTTCAGTTATATCTGGACCTTAAAAGTAACCCACAGCAGTTTGCTGAACTGGTGGTAAACGGTGCCACCTTCACCGATTAGGGTGACATGGCAAATCTACTGGTTGATAAATTCAGCTGAAACTTCAACCCTCACTCCCCACAGCTCCTCTGTGTGAAATCCTATCCAGCATACTTCCCCCAACTATTAGCAGGGACCAGCTACTGGCAGCACTCACTAAAGCAAACAACGGTGCCTCTCTGTATCCCAACTTCCCCAGTTGCCTCTTGAACAGTCTAGAACAGAAAATATCAGGACCACATGAGGCACTCATCAGCTACAGATTCAAAACAGGCTACATTCCAAGTGAATGGAGGACTGCAACAGTAATTCTACAACACAAGGGTGGACCATCAACCGACGCAGGGAGCTACACACCCATCAGTCTAATGAGCCTAACATGCAAAGTCATGGAATGAATCATCATGGAAATGATAAAAAAAGACATCGGCAACCTGCAGACACTGGACCCATCCCAATTTGGCTTTGTTAAGGGAAGGTCGTGCCTTCTTAACCATGTCATTAAAATGCAGTCTTCTTGTTAAGGCACATAGTGTGGCAGTGGACATATCATAGCATACACACAAAATGATTGGGCATATGATATTACAATGTTGCACATATTACGGCATGCATACACAGTGGTAGTTCACATCACACTGTAATAGTACACATACCATACCCAGGCAAAAGTCAGGGCAGTGTATGCATCACAGCTGTTCATAAATTGTGGCAGAGCATGCATCTTGGTTTGCATCCACTATGGTAGTGCTATGTCATTACAGTGCACACTTGACAGTATGGCACATGATAGTGTAAGGCAACCATGGCAACATATGCACAATAACAGTGCTCACAACATGCATACAGCACAGCTGTGCAATATCATAGCAGTGTGCATGTGCACACACATATCATGGCATTACATATTTCATTGCATTGCACATATCAAAGCACGACATACATCATGACAGGGTATATATCACAGAAATACATACAAGGTAAAGACATGGTAAAACAGCACAGACAGGCAAACAAACGTACACACCCACTGACAATGCACATGGTGCACCCAGGATTCTAGTTTTAGCATTTCAAATCTCAATAAACAACCATATTGACCAAATGGATGGGCAATGATGACATCAGCTCTTCCTTTTTTGTCTTTCAGGTACCTCTTATGCTATACAAGTATTAAGGTTTTTCTAAAACATGAATAGGCTCACTGTAAAATATTGATAGGCAAACTGCCGCATCAGAGTTGAATGGAACAAACTTATCAGAATGGCAGTTTGCTGAAATACATTGCAGTATGAAGACCTATTTTTTGTGGGGGGGGGGTTGCAAGCAGCCCCATGCCTTCCATAACTAATATATACCAATATTCAAGTTGCACAACCTCAGAGAAAAGGGAAAACCTTTCCTCTCGTAAAATCACTTATTCCCATTGAAGTACTGCATATTTCGGTGAACTGCAGAGCTGGGTTTATTCAACTTTACTCAGAACCATCAGCATCCCTGTGTGTGTCTGTGTCTGCGTGTGTGTGTGTGTGTGTGTGTGTGTGTGTGTGTGTGTGTGTGTGTGTGTGTGTGTGTGTGTGTGTGTATACATATATGCCCGCGAGTACATCTATCAATGTTTCTAAATGCACACACACACACACACACACACACACACACACACACACACACACACACACACACACTCCCTTTTTTTCCATCACTTGTGGAAAATTGGACTCACTTATTGTGTTCATGATACACCATAAACATTGTTGTGCAATATCAGGGTAGGACACACTCCTGTCTGTTGAAAGATGCCCTTTACTTTCAGCTCAATGAAGTGTCTTATATGTATATATATCTATACATATAAATATATATGTATATGTGCCATCGGTGTATTGGAAAGAAACACAGAGGAGAGGAAGTTAACCCAGGAGTCCAAGAGATGAGTAAGAAGAACCAGGGTAGGTTGAGGATGTGCTATAGCAGACATGGTCATACTTGAGTCTTTTTTCTGCTTGACTACATCAGTACAATGTACTGTTCGTCCCTCTTCCTTTTAGTAAAGTACTCCTCTGTACTAGAGCGATCCCGATCAGTTGCTCACTTACACAAGGAGGTCAAGGGGCACTCCTGTGTGTAGTACTGTATGATGCATCACTTCCTTAAACAAGGTTAAAACAATAAATATGTCAAATGGCTTGTCATCTGCAAACTGAACACTCTGACTTCAGGTCGTACACGCTTTGGTCTTGTGTCCTATTGCTACACAATTTCAGACAGACATGTTATGAAACGGCCACCAGAGTAGCAAATATATAAACAGTTTAGGTCAGAGAGTCTCTGTCATTTATTTTGAAAAGAGGCATTCTGTGACATCTCAGCAGGAATTTTCATTGACTGAAACCATCTGTAGCATACCATTTACACTGATAAAGTAGTAATGCATGCGTTTTTACATTAGACTAATCAGTCTAACTGTAGTAGGCACAACACTGCTTCATATCTTAAATGAAAAACAAAAGCTGATCTACCATTTCAAGATATGTAGCAAGATTCAGAAACAAGGACTTGGTAAAAAATACTAAAAGCATAAGTATGCTTATTATTTTTTTCCATTTTATGAAACTAAGATCACAAAATGATACTTAGTTAACCATTGATCCTGCTTTGTCTCAATGTCTACTACTGGATTAGACAAAAGTCACTGGAAAAAAGTCCAAGTACAAAAGTTGTGTGTGTGTGTGTGTGTGTGTGTGTGTGTGTGTGTAAACATTTGTGTGTGTGTGTGTGTGTGTGTGTAAACATTTGTGTGTGTGTGTATACATTTGTGTGTGTGTGTGTGTGTGTGTGTGTGTGTGTGTGTGTGTGTGTGTGTGTGCGTGTGTGTGCGTGTGTGTGTGTGTGTGTGTGTGGATGCATGTAGCTGTGTGGCTGGCAATTACCAGTCACACTGTTTTGAAACCCCATTTCTTCAAACACTGTAATATCTTGTGTGTTTGACCTGCATTTAATTGTTGACTTTGTCTAGGGTTAAGGGACTGTTTTGGGTACTGGAAATAGGGTATCCTGAAGGGGATGTTTAACATCTGTACTAATTGGGGTACATAGCCAAGAAAGGGGAGATTTAGCTGAGTGCAGGAATTTAAGTCCTGCTCAGATGGTGTTGTGATGGAAGTTTTTTTTCCCTAAGCTACAGTGATTTCATACAAGCTATAAGGCACATGAGTCGCTAGCTTCAAGACAGTGGTTTTTGAGTGCTTGAGACTTGAGCAGCTGTAGTGAACCCCACTAAAGTCCTTCAAATGGTTAGGGATAACCTTTTGTTCTACTCTCTTTTAAAACTGACAACATCTTCTATAGTCATAGGTTCATAGGTAAGTACTAGGCTATCACATTTCTCTGATTATGCTCAAATTAACCTATGCCATTTGGTTAGAGATTGGCCTTATCCAGTCCATAATTGCTAATTATATATTACCCCTAATGAGAATACTTAGGATCATACAATAGATAATTTGAGGGGATCCATGCATAGGATAAAGCATTTAGGAGCTGCTTCTGCCTATTAGCAGTACAGGAGGTAGTCATGGGGTAAACTTTCTGTTTCTATCCTTAGATCCAAGTTGAGCTTGAATATTGACAGATATGATCTTTGTTTTATGTAGATCGGGAGTCTGTTCCAGAACAGCAGTATCCTCTGCAAGACACAGCTGTCCCTCCTAAGCATTTTGTTGATATTGCAGAAGAGGTTTAGAATTTTAGACTAAGTATTTCTGATGCAATTTAATGCTGATGTGCAGTAATTCTATTGACATTGGGTCAGAGGATGCCTTGTATGCCAGACACGGGTCACCATTTAACAGCATGATACTGAATATAGTGACCGAGCTTTGGGCTGTCCCATGTAGGACATGGTGTTTAGGCCTTGTATCTTTTTAATAAAGTATCCCTGTGGACATTCCAATTGTTGCATTTTTCTGGATCGATACATGCCAAAGGGGACATTATTCTCGGTAACTAGCCTAATCAGGGCTAAGCAAACTGGGACAATGACATCCCTAGATCTAGACACAAACCCTTTGTTTATAAGCTGGGCAATATACAAGCACTTTCTTATGACAGTGGACACATGTTGATCAAATTTAGTTCAGAAAAATGTCCTGCTACTAGTCATTCATTAAACTGGTATGCACCCAGAGAAAGAGCTGCATTTCATTAAATCAATGCCTAGATTAACACTGACAAATATGTATAAATTGCTAAACACTGGAACTGAATTCCAATATGTACCAGGAAAATTTCAACCTGCCCAGAATGCAAAAACTCATTAAAACCACACACATAGCACATAAATGGTCCTGCTTATATCACACCCCATCATTGCCACCTTGTTTTCCATTCAAGTAAAAAATATCATATAAAAATATCTCAAATTTCTGTTCAAACAATCCCTTAGATATACATCTCAACTGAGTACACAACTGGATACAATGTGCACATACTTATTTTACTGTCTGTGTGCAAAACTGACATGCAACTATAATTCCGCTCTCCTGTTTAACATCATTCCTTAATATATACTACTGAGTTCCAACAGTTACCCCCCTCTCTCTCTCTCTCGCTCTCTCTCTCTCTCGCTCTCCCTCTTACAAGTCATAGCCAACTCCTAGAGTGAACTTTTGGACAGCCACCACTCCCTGTGGAGATTTCAAGGCAAACAGAGAAACAGAAATAGGTTGTCAGGTCTTGCCTTCATAAAAATATCCATGTATTCACATACATGAGCAATTTACAGTCCCCAATCCACCTGCTGTGTGACTTTCGAATATGGGAGGAAACTGGAGCACACAGAGAAAACCCATACAAAGACAGGGTGGACATGTAGACTCTACAAGGAAGGTAACCCAGAAATGGCCTAAACCTCTTACTATAAGGTGGCGATGATATTCCCTGTACTCCTTACCACCCTTTACACCCATGTAGTTGCTATAATACTCTAAGATAAAAAAATATCGTACAGCACTTTCCTTAGTTATGAATACTGCCTCAGGTCTCCCCTGAAAATGGCCATACGCCTATTGGGACTAACCTAGTCAATAAACAAACAAATGCTTTTACTGTTGCTATCTTGGGTGTGCAGAATTAAAATAACCTGATATAAAAAAGCATGTAATATACTACTTATATTTTAAAATGCATTCACATACTGTTAATTGATGCTGACTGCCTTACAAATGTGTGTGTGTTCACTAAAATGTGGCTGAATGATACACAGTCCATATCATATGATATTTCTGTGTTTTGCCAAAATATATATTTACAGTATTAATTCATGAACTGTTTGTAAAAGTGGATGTAATGTCGAGCTTTTCTTCGTGAGCATCCGCTGAAAAAGAATATTACCTCAAATTGCTTAGACAGAGTAAGTCCTTATTAAGTTTAATTCTGTAGGCTTCAATAAAAAAAGCAATTCATAGAAAATAGAAATCAAAGAGTACACCAACTGTATTTGAGGTACTGAATATTATAAAACAGATAAAAGAACTGGAAGAGGGGTCATTAGAAACTTTAGAAAGGGGAAGGCGCAAGTTATAGAGAAGTAAATGGAAATTGTTGAAACAATTTATGCAGAATAATGTTCAGAAGGAGGAGGAGTGGGGTATAAGGGAAGGCAGGAATTCAGCAATTTTTTGTAATGTTGGACTGATGATAGTAGAAAAGAAAATATATATGATGTATATTGTATTTAAATGGAAAAATATTAAAATGGTTTGTTTCCTTTTCTGCTAAAGAATGTTTGTCTAGGTCTTAAGTCATAATTTAATAAAGGTGTTTATAAAGGGGCATTGCCTCATCAAACTTTTTAGATAAAGCAAGGCAGATAAATAAATGAATATACATATATCAGTGAAGATATAGAGAGTATCCAAAAAATTCAAACATAAAATCAAATGACAGACATTATTATATATATAAACACACACACAGATAAATATATGCATATATGGAAGCATAACCTTCCATCAAAAAAACTTAATGTCGATGTACCAATGATTAACACCTAATGGTCAAAAACAATATATATCAATCCACAAAGGATCGTAAAAACAATAAAACATCTTTTTGTTGGGGACACGGAAGCCAACCTGTACCCCTTGCTAATTATATATATATATATATATAAATATATATATATATATATATATATATATATATATATATATATATATACCATCTCCAAGACTGCAGTGGAGAAAGGGCATATTCCCTTATCCCACTGTACTGCAGTCTCATTCTTTGATAAAAACTCAGTGACAAAAAGTAATGCTCCCATATATCTGCCGACCTTTTTGTCTATTTGTATATCTACATATATTTATATAGACACACACACCTGCATATCTGTCTACACAAATATATATATTTTTCAAGGACCCGTAAAACATTTAATCCTCACTGTTTCTAAACTCAGCCCACAAGCTGTCATGTTTTTAAAATGCATTACACATACAAATCATACAGTACTAAACTAACCCACACCCCCTAACTTTGCTTTTTCTATTTCTTCTAAATTGTTGTTTTGTAAATGCTGTACAGTTTCTTCAAAGTGGTAATTTCAGCCATGTCTGCATACTACAGTGTTCTAGGTTATTCAGCATACATGTATATAAACGTGCCCCTAAGTTCTACACATATTAAGCTGTCTTTTAAATTCAGTGATCGTACTAAACAGCTGCATCATTTTGAAAAACATCTTGATAAACCTGTTAGTTGCCCTCTGTATGGCTTGTATAATTTCTCTTCTCAAAATGTCCAATGTCGATTTTTTTTTTCTCTTTGTTGTAAGCCTTGTAGTACTCCTTTGTATGTCAGCTGATATCGTGCTTTGTACTCACTGGAGGCCATATCTCCACAAAGGTGTACCATTGTTAGCAGTAGTCTAGCAATAAATACTTGAAGTGAAGCAGTGTTGGCATCAGAGGCCATGAGAAGAGATATTGAATGAAATTGATGTATACACCATTAAGAAAAGAAGTGAAAAGAGAGAAACTGTTTTAAACTTTTAAGTATACATTGGAATCTGCAATATCTGAGAAAGAAATGTTTTTTCAGAAAAAGTTGTGTGCAAGATCTGAGAGAAAATGCTAAATGTATACGTGAATGCATGTGTATGATACAGAGGCAATATTCAGAAGTTTTCTTAAACACGCAGGCTGGTAGACATATGACAAAGCCTTTTTATAGGGGTTGTAGGGCCAAAGACAAGATGTAAGAGACAAAATACAATACTTTGGGTATGGGATAAGGAGAAAGAAGTCAACCAGTTATCTATGGCCTGCAGTGTAGCTAGCAGATAGTAAAACAAGCAGATTGGGTGGGCCAAACAGTTTTTATCTACCATCAGATCCTATGTTTCTGTAGAAAATGAAGGCATTCTTATCTGGATGCTTCTTTTTTCAGTAACTCTGCAACAGCAACATCTATGTTCTGTAAGACAATGTGACTTTGCTGTGCTTCGAGCAGAGAGGAGACCTAATGTGTTCCATATGAATTGAGAAATTCCACACATTCCTGGGCATCCTTGTCTATGTCAAATGTCACATTTCTGAAGGGTTAAAACCTGCAGCAGCTACAAATAAAGATGTTTCAGACAAAGCAGCAGGCTCAGCCTGCTGCTTACACAATTTGGAGTATGAAGTGCAGATGTTCAGTTTCTAACATGTACATCATTTGAATAACAAAGGAAGATGGATGCTTGCTGTGTTGCAGCATGAAAGTGATGAAATCCATATGTTTCTGATTTAATTCATATTATCAGCCTCCTGTTTAGTCTGATGCACCTAAACATATGGCTTCTGTATTCATACCTTGTTTTACACAAAAAAGGCCACTGAGATTCAAAGGGATATATAGATGCTTAGACAGACACAGGTATGAATTTA
Source organism: Protopterus annectens (assembly GCF_019279795.1). NCBI lineage: Eukaryota > Metazoa > Chordata > Ceratodontiformes > Protopteridae > Protopterus > Protopterus annectens. Next base: position 81,852,172 of record NC_056733.1, on the reverse strand, counting down.
ATTTTAAAGTGTTTACCCTGGAAACATGAACCACTGTGTAATGTGTTTATTTCTGCAGTCTGTTAACTGTGTTAGTCCAATTAAGGACCATGTTTACACTGGATGCCCAGGAAGATAACGCACAACAATAACTTTAAGAACTGATAATAATATACTGCTTCTGATAAGAGCAGTACCATAAACGTTTGAGGACAAGGAATATAAAAACATTAATCTAATAGCGGTGATGAACCAAAACAAAAAAACAGCAGATAATATTAAAGCATGGAATAAAAAAGCAATTTAATAATTCCACAAATCATCAGAAAAGGAAGTAATATGTTTTGAATAAAAGAATGCAATAAATCTGTCAGCTGCTACAGGTTGCCAAAGCATAATTTGTTAAAACAATTAAATGCAAATATTTAATTGTATTGTTTGAATACAGAAAAAAAGTCCTGAGCAGGGAGTAAACACTTATGCTCTCTTGAAGAAGAACATACCTCTAAAACTACATAGAAAATACAGTTAACCTTTATAACCAGAACAGGGTATAACACATTCAAAAACAAACTGGAAACAGAAAGGATGCTCACATAGACACGGACTCATATAGTACACAACACATCCAGATTTATTGTCCAAAACACATAGTCAAATGTTACAAGTTAAGTGCTTTCATCCCTTTTCAGTAAAGGACTTCATTAGAACAACGCAATCAGTTACTAGTTGAATTCAGCATCACATGCCCAAAAGCTAAAATATTACTGGTTTCTTCATCAAAATACTTGTAAACAATTAAAATTAATAAATCACAGTCATTCACAACAAGCATAAATAAACTGGAAAGAGTACAGTGGAAATATACCAAGGGCATCCATGGATGTGAAAATGTAGGTTACTAGGAAAGACTAACCAAGACTAGCCAAGAAGAAACTTCGCAGTGTGGAGGGTATGTTTACTTCCTAAATTATGTTAGGAATCTAATTCATTAATAAAAATCAAACTGTAAAATCCGTGCAAAAAATAATAACATAGAAAATAGAAGTATACTCAGCAAGGATCACTTGTTTGTGTGTTTTAATAAATGATATTCCATTTTAACTCAACTGTGGACTACCTACTATTTTCTATTTTATTATTTTGTAGCACTCATTTTACAGTTCAGTTTTTATTAATGAAGTAAATGTTTAACATAATTTAGGAAGTGAACATCACACCCTCCATACTGCAGAATTTCTTCCTGGTTTGTTTTTGACCCAGAATAGATTACATACTGGATTTTCTGAGACTTTGAAGGATACCATGAATTTTTCTTTTTATTAGAAAAAGACTAAAATACCTAAACTTGTACAGTGTCCCATATAGATATTTAAGAGGAGACCTTATTCAGGTATATAGGGCATTTTGAGACAGCTGCCTCTGGGAATGTTTGGGGTTATCAAAAATTTAGTAGTGAATCATCAGACAGCCTATGTAGAAGATTCTAAAGGAAAGAGAAGTGTACTGATTGGTTCTCTGAGACAGCAGCTGATGCATGGAACAGACTACCAAATTACATTAAAGCAAGTATTAGTTTAGATATTGTTATGAACAGCCTGGACACATTATAGGAACAAGTGTTTTAGTATATTGGCAAGCTAGAAGGGCATTAATGCCAGTGCTTTAAATATTTGTATGTATGTATATATTTCTTAGTATGATGCAGATTTAAATGACTAAAAATGCTAAAAATACTCAAAACAGTGACTCCTTGATTTGACACAATTTTACAATGCAAGATAATGTTAACATATCATTCAGACCTGGAAGCACACTGGTAGTAAACTGTAATCGCCACCATAATTCTTGTAACTTGAGGAGGTACTCCTCCCATGTTACCTGTTTCTCACCGATGGTGAAGAACCAGTAGCCTGTCGAAATCAGACCCCTTTACCCATTAACTCCTCTCTATTCCCAGTTTATGGAAACTCAGAAATCTAACCTCCAGACAGCATGTGCAGGGTTGTGTTTTAGGTATTAAACATGAATGCCTGCCCCATTGCTGTCTGAAAACTGTGCAGCTAGGGTGCACTAATGCAGACTTCATCAAATTACAGATTCATTTATCAGGGTCACTGCATTTGGAAAATCGCCCATGCCATAAGGTGTAGTGATCTTAGAGTTTAAGTCCAATGTTAAAGGGTCAAAACCTTCTGGACAGGGGGTGTAGGGGGTTGGTCCTCAAAAATGTATTTGGCAGACATTAATGAAAGACACATTTAATCATATTCTTTTGATTTTAATGTACTTACTTTTACTCAAATATCAGGAAGACTTTTCCCACTTTTAATGTGGTTATAGTTACCTATTTATGTGTATAAAATGTGGTTATAGTTACCTCCTTTATCTCTATTGTTGATGACCACACCTTATCCAGTAGCTCATTGTTATGTTATTGTAGTAATGTGAATTATGTATTCAGATTTAGGTCATGAATATGTGCAGTGTTTTGTGTTGTATATTAAATTCTAGGTGTGCCTAAATATCTAGCAGCATTTCCTTTCTTTTAACTGAAGAATAATGCACTAAGTACTTAGTGTCGGTCAACAACTTTTCTGCAACAACCCATTCTGCTGGCAGTTAACAAAATATTTTGGTAGTAGGTATAGATGGTCTTGAAGAACATGTTAAGACACTAACACAGCAAGGTAGCTTTCAATTCAAAATTCTTAGCCATAGAACACGGGGATTCATGTTTTGAGCTATATAGCCATGCATTTATGTATGCATTTACTAATGCCAGTTTCATCTTATTTAGGGTGACAACAGGGCAGCTACAGCCTATCCTTACAAGTTTTGGGCATAAGGCAAAGACTTGGTCCTAGATGGGATACAAGTTTTGGGCATAAGGTAAGGACTCAGCCCTAGATGGATACAACTTTTGGGCACAAGGCAAAGACTCGGTCCTAGATGGGATACAAGTTTTGGGCTCAAGGCAAAGACTCAACCCTAGATGGGATACAAGTTTTGGGCATAAGGTAAAGACTCAGCCCTAGATGGGATACAAGTTTTGGGCATAAGGTAAAGACTCAGTCCTAGATGGGATACAAGTCTTGGGCATAAGGCAACAACTCAGACCTAGATGGGAAAACAGTCCATCACAGGCTGCAGCACATATTCACTCATACAATGCATTCATATGTACATCAGTTTAGAAGATCACCTGTTTACCTACTGGCATGTTCTTTGCAATGCAGGAAGAGATTGAAGCACCTGGAATAGAAAGGCATGAACACAGGAGAACATGAATATTCTACACAGAATGCATCTCATTCAAGTAGAAACTAAACTGAAGAAACAGTGTGAAGCAAATACTAACTGCTGCACCATTGTGCCACCCTTTGTTGATGCAAATACATAAGAATGGCACGTGTGTGGAAAGGGATTAAACTTGTACATGTCAAATAAATTGGTACGGTTTGCTGAGTACTGGAATGATACATAGGAAATCTAAGGCTTGGATAAATCACAGAGCAATAAGCCCAGATTTTGTACCTGAAGAATTTGTTGATCCCATACAGTCCCGATTAACTATTTTTGCTCTACTTGTATTGTGTCTGGAGAGTCTGTAAGTGACTCTTGGGTGGTAGGGTAATCCATAGGCTGAGGATGTAACCACATGGTTTATATTCTGAAATATGCACATCAGTGTGACTGATCTCCAGTAGTTATGACTGCTTGGGTGACAACATTGCTGCCCTTTTTCATTATTTATTCACATTTTGCAATGCCGATCTTTTTCATACTTATGAGTAAGATGAATTATAATGTAAATGTATTTACATTTCCATATTCTACTAACAGAAATAAATGTGTGGCAGTCTTTATATAGCAGGGATGAATACCTTTTTTGTTTATGTCTAATATTTGGCTGTGAAGGCAACAGCTATGTCAGGTGGATGTAAAGAACTGGTTACACCTGCATGTCTGAGACTGCGTTTACTGCTGTTCCCGTTTGCACATATGTTACTTTTCTTTTCTGCTTGCCTACATAGTTTCACTTCACAGCTCTACTGGAGAGTTGTACTGAACAATATAGTCTTGTACCTTTGACCCAAACCCATATTTGTTCGGTATTTTTCAGTTAACACCATCCACAGCTCACATTTCTTTGTAACAGCCTTGAATTCTGTAATGACCTGGACTAAATGATTTGCATAATAACAAATGTAAGCAGCTCGTATAACATCAGATAGCAGCAAAAAGTGCTACGACTACATGTCTAAGGGCTTTTTAATGTCGACATGTTTAGAATGGTGTTAAACTACTGGAAGTGTTACACAAAGATATATGGGTAATGGTTATGAAATATCTTTTGTGATACACTGTTTTAACTGCAGCAAGATATGCAAGTCTGTTTTTTATGGCTTGAGAACAAGCTTATAGAGACACTAGTAATGACAGTAAAACCAACTAAAGGTCTGTTTAATGCGCCTGGCATGTTTTCTCCTTTGATTTACATATCAGGAGTTTTTACCTCCATCTGGTTTAGTAATGAAGACTTGAACAGTTATATTTTTTCTCTGTGACAGTTAGGAGGTAACCAGCATTCAGCTGGTTTGCTGATACCTTCTTTCAAGACTTGTACACACGGACATAAATGCAACTTAGTTTCTTTTAATTCTCTTCCATTTCAAATAGGGACCATGTAAACTGATTGACAACTTTTCGGCAATTGACAATAGTTAAATAAAAACTGATGAAACAAGTTTCATCGACAGCTGAGGTTTCTCTTTCGCCACTTCTATTTATTTTCTTTTTATTTATTTATTTATTTATTGACATTTGTTTACTGGGAAAGTCTGACTGGGAACAGGTGCCCTAGTGCAGTGGAGGCCCAGGGATAAAAATATCATATTTAATGGAATTAATATTTACACTAACACATTTTATAATGTAGCTTCAGTGAATACACAGCATACTAGTCAGTATAATAAAATTTGTATTGATACTCACAAACATTAAATTTACAAACCTTTTACCGAGACTACAGATAGAAGAGTGGTGTATAAGTTAGATAGGAGTAATTTAAGAAATACAATAGAGTGAGGTATTAGAGGAGATAAGCAAGTGTGAGTTTTAACAGAGAAGTAATGATTCAATAGTAATTTGGTTGTGCTAATTAAAAGTAGGTATAGTAGTTTAAGAAGAGCTAAAAAGTGAGGTATTAGAAGTGCATAATCAGATTAAGGGATTTAGTGTTTAAAGGGCTGCATAAGAAACGTGATGAGGGGTATTAGTTATGTCCCAGGTGAGGAGCAGGGACAAAGCCAGGAGGTAGACAAGAAGCCTTAATGTTGTATCTTTCAGCTTTTCCCGGTTAGGGGTCGCCACAGTGGAACTCCGGTCTGCTAATGATTGGCAGTAGATTTTTATGTACCGAGTTGCCAGCTCTGACGCACAACCTTCAACGAATGTGTGCCCATTCACGCATGTCTCCACACAGAAGACGCTTTAGCTGAGAATCGAACAGGACAACGTCTTACTGTGAGGTGACAACGCTACCACAGCACCACCACCGCAGTAGAAAAGATGAAGGTGTGTGATAGATTAGATTGATATATTTTATTCCAAGTTCTAGCTACAGTATTGGAATAGAGACCAACCCCAGCAGCCATTTGTGGTTTGTAGTTGGTAAGCACTTGTTTATTATTTGAACAAATGGGACAATTTTGAAGATAGTATAGGAGTAGGGGTCTAAATGCTGGGCATGTTGATGAGGTATGGATGATTTTAGGGGTTAAGCTGAGTGGAGTATAAGATAGGTGATGAGGAAGCTCAAGCTAGTTAATTGTTTTTAGTGCTAAACAGTGGTGGGTCCAGTAAGGTTTGTTGCAAGCTAATCTGGTGACTTTGTTATAGCACTATTCAAGTTTAGAACTAAGTGAGGCTTGCAGGTTGGTCATGATAGGGGCTCCAGGTTGGTCATGATAGGGGCTCCAGGTTGGTCATGACAGGGGCTCCATACAGGAGAGGGGTAAGAGGTAAGTGGTAGCTAGATTACCTTGGCAGAGTCTGTAAGGAATTCTTTTACTCTGTGAAGGGTGTTTAGCTTTTGATGGGTTTTCGTGATACTGTTGTGGATATGTAAATCAAATTTAAAATTTAAAACTGTCGCCCATTGTCATGCAAAGTAGTTTTGTATGTGGGGTAACTTCAATCATTGTATTGTTTAAGGAAAAATGTTTAAGGTTGTTTATTTCATGAAAATATGATTTTGGAAGAAAGAGAAGTAATTTAGTTTTTTTAGGATTTAGTAACAGGATTTTTTGGGGATTTTATGAAACCTTGGGGTAGGTGTGCATATAGGTATGTGGGTTGTGAGGGTGTCCCTTTCCAATGGGAAGTAGAGGGAGGCTTTCCCCTCAAAAAAAGCTTTAACTTCTAGGTTCACTGAAAGTTGTTTCAGCAGTTTTTTCAATCTATTACTATTTGCCATAATAACTCTTGAAAGATTGATAGGGCTCCTTCAAATGCTCAGCAGTTTTACCTTTATAATGAGTTTCTTTTGCACTGCTTTCTTTTTAGCAAGGGTGTAGCCAGGCATACTCTTTGTACTCAAAAGAGTACATTTTCTTCTGAACCTATTAGAAACATTGGGGTTTATCAAGCCATATGATGTCTATAAGCATCTAGATTAATGCTTCTGAAAACATCTATAGAGCTTATTTTAATACCTCTAATAGTTTTTGACTGAGCAGCTGAAAATGTTACACACTGGAGTGGGGCAACAGCTCAAATGATGTGACCACTTTTTAAATGCCAGGTAGACTGGGGGGGTAGCAATAAGCATCTGTGAGTACAAAATGGAATTCACTGTCTATACCCCTGATTTTTAGCACATAATTTATGTCTTTAGGTTAACTCCTTAATATCTTTCCTGCTAGGCCCACCCATCCTAATCACTATGAATTATAATATATACAACATTCATGTTAGTACGTGGGTTAACCTTGCTGGGCTAGGCCCATTTGCAGAGGAGATCCACAAGAAAAAGCCCCAGTGAATTGCTAAACAAAATTAAGTGACTGAATTACAAAATTACAAGATGTAACTGGGAGATCAACCTAAAAATCCTTTCAAGAGTTCATGTTCAAGGATATTACATATAAGAAGCATAAGTAGAATTATGAACCAAAAGACCTCTGACATCAAAAAAATGGGAGGCAAGAAGGGAGAAGAAAGTGTCAGATAGTCAACAAATTATTATAGCTGGTACAATGCTAAAAATGAAAGAATTTTCCATATTAAGTATTACCAGTGGCCATTGTGCAGGAAGTTTCCATATAACTATAGCTTTTTGGAGGTCACTACTCATTTTAGCCACTTTTATTTCCATTTCATACCCTTGTTCAACAGCAAGTGAGAAGGAACCAGTGAGGCACTCCTCTGGTTTCCATCCTTGAGTATTTTTTTTCCTTGTAAATGCCAACAGTAGTATGTAGAAATGCAAAATCCTATTTGAGGGTCTTGGTGTGATGCACCAAGTAGGAAACATCATCTTTGACATGAGCTTGAAAAGGATATCATAACTCTGATATTCAGGGTCTGTTTCTAAGGGGTCTATATTAGATATTCGAACGTTTGAAAGTTCATCTACCATATGGTCGACGCGATATGATCGAACTTGCAAAAGTTCGAATATCTAATAAAAAAAATGAATTACAGAAAACACCTACCTGAATGTTCTAAGCAGGAGGGCAAGCCCACCTACATCCCCCATGTGGATGGGCTGCATCCCCCACACCCCCCGCTCTTTAAATATACCAACTCCGAGATCGCACTACAGTGCAGAAAAGGGAAATCTTCCCATTCTGCGCTGTATGGAGATCTCTGTTACAATGTTCGAACATTCAAAAATCCCATCATATGGTGTCAACCATATGAGATTTGGAATTTTGAATGTTCGAATATTCAATATAGACCCATTTCTAAGTCTGGACAAGTCCTGTGTTTTCATATTTAGAAAATATGTTCTTTCAAGATCCAGTTTCAGAAGTACACTTCCAGCATATTGATGTGATTACCTGAAACATTGTAGTTGGTCAAGAGGGGCCAACAAATTCTAGGTACATTGGCTGCAAGGCTCAAAGAGATAAAGCCCTGACAACTACTCAGATGACCCAAGATGAAGTACTGATTTGGGATCTTACAAAAGATGGTGGATGTAAGTGTTGATGTTGACTCACCTACCCTGGTGGGAAGAAGGAGGTGGTATGGACTGCTAGTGGTGGAGTATGTACACAGCAGCGCTATGAACAGAAGACATGTGCTTGCCCTTGCTAAGCCACTTGAGATAGCCTTCAAGGGGTGCCTTTGCAGGAACACACACATCAAGGAAGGCATAGCAGGCCCCATACAGTGATATAACTGCATGCATTGGCTCCCAGTGTTGGAGACAGGTTAATAAGAAAATGACTGTAGCTCTATACCAGAATGGTGGAGCAGAATATGGAGTAGTATGGCCATGAATGTCTGCGGCTTGGGGGTCAAGTAATAAATGGTCTGTTCTGAAATATTTACATGGCCCTGGCCTGGGGGGGGGGGTATTTTTATTTATTAACCAGGTAAGACAACTGGACTCAAATATCCACATTCAAAAGTAATTCAGGAGCACTGTCTGGTTAACCTGTGCTGGCCTTAGGTGAAATAAAACCCCAGGCTGAAATATCTGCACCAGTCCCCCCACTACTCACCAGCTCCTCCCCAACACACACTCACTGTCAGTGCCCTCCGGTTCCCACCATCCTGGCCTGACTAGACCATCCATATTACTTTTTCTTTTCTTTTTTTTCATACTTTGTCTTACACTGCAGCTTTTCCTCCATTCTTTCAACAAACTGTAACTGGCCAAGACTGCACTGTAATAACTGTGGGAAAAATAGCTGAATTTAGCTGAAGCTGCATGGATTGCTAGGCTTCTAGATGCCACTGGTTTCCAGATGCTCTGAGGTGCATTTTAGAACTCTTTTCCAACCTTCTGATCCAGTGATTGCATCAATAAATAACTACACAAATGCAGTCATGTTTTCTTTCCGTTCAGAGATGAAATAAGTTGTGCCCAGTGCTTAATGTTCAGACAAAATAGTACTCCCTAATAAACTGATAAGACAAATGCTTGCAAGGATACATATATTATATTAGAAACAGTACCTGATTCCCCATCCTGTCTGGTGTTATATTGGAATGAATCTGAAGACCAAGTGGTCTCAATCATATATTTCAAGTTGTTGCTATTATATATATGCAGAGCATGCCTCTTCTCCCCATCCTTAAAACACAGCCAGTTTTTGCGTACCGCTGTTATATTAGACTGGGACAAAAGTGAAAGAACAAATAGTCCCAGTGATATATTTCAACTTGTTGGTGTCAGATGTATATACATAGAATACATCTTTACCCTTATCCCCAAAAGGTAGCTATGAGTATATATGTCTGATGATTGCTCATAATAAAAATAATAATAAAAAAATAAGGTATTGTTCTTAGGGCATGCTCTCCCAGTCATTTTTGGAAGTGTAGATCCAGCAAAACCACCATCAGAAAAAGTAAGACTTGATGCAGAATCAGCAGCATTGGACTGATATAACTCCATACAGGCCACAGAAACATTAGGTAGTGCTTATTCCTATACACAGGACACCATCTTTCTGCCCTAAGTATGACCCCCTGGTGCTGTCTAGTGTGAGAACAAACTAGGGGCATTTCCTTGGTATCCAGGCCAGATTTCCCCATGTCAGTATAAAAATCACCTCTGGTCTCCATTAACAAACGTCCATTGGTGTTGTGGGACTAACCCAGTCAACAAAATATAAGTAAATAAAATAAATACCAATTTTCATTATGGAGGACGACTAGATTGGGGTTCACATCACCTCATATGATTTAGGTGCATTTCTGAATTATCTTATCATAGGTTCATAGATTAATATTAGGCTAACTGCCCTTGTGGGCCATTTTCAGCCTAGCCAATTACCCCATATGAGAATTAAACCCTGCCCCTTGTGTTTGTAAGTAAACACCTTAACCATTATGCCAACCTCCCACCCTTATTCTCTTGTTAGGGATAATTCTCCAATTAAACATCCAATGGTCACATCTGATCTTGCCCCTGTAATTTGTGCAATGGTCTCTATTTCCCCTAGGCAGTTGCTATATTACCTTCATGGTACCGACCTTGGCCAGCTCCAAAATACCCAGAATTCTGTGTCTAGGAGTTTGACAGGGATATCCTGGTGTGATCATGTCATCCCTTGCTTAAGGATTTAGACTTGTTCTCATGCCCGTTACTTGTCCCTGTTAACTTTATACCTCCTAGTTCTTCAGAGCTTCCTCTGCCTGCTCTCCTATTTCTTTAATTCTCCTCCATTTTCTCCCTTCCTCCCACTATCTCCTTCTCTCCCTCAGCTCTCTGCTTCTTTACTGACTCCTTACTTCTCCTCCATAAGCTCTACTTATCCTCTGTTTCAACTATTCTTTTGTAATACTACTATTATAATACTTCTAACTTTGGCATGCTTGCCTCCCCTTTCCTGTAGGCTATTTCTCTCTTACAATTCTGTTGACTAGACAACTACATGCATAAATTGTACTCCTATACAGTTTTATTTTTGGTACTAATCATAATATGTTCTCTACTATTCAAATCTTTGTAAATCAATGTGCATCAATGATTTGTGTAATTATATTTTTTTCTTCTCAAATATGTATATATCACTATTTACCCTAACCTTTTAACTCTGTGTACATTTAAAATATGTATATTGTTTGTTTTTATTGGAAATGTGATGTGTTTATTGAGGTAACTTTATGGTAAATTGTTGTGCACTTTGTTTCTGGGGCTTTTCTCCCTGGGATTCTGCTGAAAACGGGCTAACACCTAGGTGGACTATTCCGGTAAACAAGAGTGAAATAAATAAATAATAAATATCACTGGTAGTAAGGTTTTTATTCAAGATCTTGAGCCTTATATACTGTACCTTTCACAGTATTGGTCCTGCCTCTCTAAAAGAGCTTTTGTTACCCTATTACCTACTTTATCAGCTCTGATCACCCAGAAAACGGGTATAGCTGCTTCTCATGATGCATTTAAATACACCTGGTAATCAACCTTTTGTTTACAATGTTGGTGTCCTGTGGAGCTCACTGCATTCCTGATTTTGAATACATTACTCTGAGATCCATTTTAAGAGGTTTCATAAATATCACTTATTTTGGAGGGTCTAGGGCAATACTTCTAAAGAGTTTTATTTATTTTATTGGTTCAGAGCTGTAACTGTTGTGTGCCACTTTACATTTTTGTATAGTTCTTACTTAACAAACACTCTTAATGAATTAAGTGGTCAGTAGTGGGAGTGTACTGCTGGGAAATGAGAGTTCAGTACTGCAAGTCCTACAACATTCCAGCAGGGGGAGTGTAATGTGGGGAAACAGACATCAGTGCTGTAGGACCTACAATATTCCAGCAGGGGGAGTGTATTGTGGGGAAACAGACATCAGTGCCGTAGGACCTACAACATTCCAGCAGGGGGAGTGTAATGTGGGGAAACAGACATCAGTGCCGTAGGACCTACAACATTCCAGCAGGGGGAGTGTAATGTGGGGAAACAGACATCAGTGCCGTAAGACCTATAACATTCCAGCAGGGGGAGTGTAATGTGGGGAAACAGACATCAGTGCCGTAGGACCTATAACATTCCAGCAGTGGGAGTGTAATGTGGGGAAACAGACATCAGTGCCATAGGACCTATAACATTCCAGCATTGGGAGTGTAATGTGAGGAAACAGACATCAGTGCCGTAGGACCTATAACATTCCAGCAGGGGGAGTGTAATGTGGGGAAACAGACATCAGTGCAGTAGGACCTATAACATTCCAGTATTGGGACTGTAATGTGGGGAAACAGACATCAGTGCCGTAGGACCTACAACATTCCAGCATTGGGAGTGTAATGTGGGGAAACAGACATCAGTGCCCTAAGACCTACAACATTCCAGCAGTGGGAGTGTAATGTGGGGAAACAGACATCAGTGCAGCAGGACCTATAACATTCCAGCAGTGGGAGTATAATGTTGGGAAACAGACATCAGTGCCGTAGGACCTACAACATTCCAGCAGTGGGAGTGTAATGTGGGGAAACAGACATCAGTGCCGTAGGACCTACAACATTCCAGCAGTGGGGGTGTAATGTGGAGAAACAGACATCAGTGCCATAGGACCTACAACATTCCAGCATTGGGAGTGTAATGTGGGGAAACAGACATCAGTGCCGTAGGACCTACAACATTCCAGCAGTGGGAGTGTAATGTGGGGAAACAGACATCAGTGCAGTAGGACCTACAACATTCCAGCAGTGGGAGTGTAATGTGGGGAAACAGACATCAGTGCAGTAGGACCTACAACATTCCAGCAGTGGGAGCGTAATGTGAGGAAACAGACATTAGTGCAGTAGGACTTATAACATTCCAGCAGTGGGAGTGTAATGTGGGGAAACTGACATCAGTGCAGTAGGACCTATAACATTCCAGCATTGGGAGTGTAATGTGGAGAAACAGACATCAGTGCAGTAGGACCTACAACATTCCAGCAGTGGGAGTGTAATGTGGGGAAACAGACATCAGTGCCGTAGGACCTACAACATTCCAGCAGTGGGAGTGTAATGTGGGGAAACAGACATCAGTGCCATAGGACCTACAACATTCACAGCAGTGGGAGTGTAATGTGGGGAAACAGACATCAGTGCCATAGGACCTACAACATTCCAGCAGTGGGAGTGTAATATGGGGAAACAGACATCAGTGCAGTAGGACCTACAACATTCCAGCAGTGGGAGTGTAATGTGGGGAAACAGTCATCAGTGCAGTAGGACCTACAGCATTCCAGCAGTGGGACTGTAATGTGGGGAAACAGACATTAGTGCCGTAGGACCTATAACATTCCACCAGTGGGAGTGTAATGTGGGGAAACAGACATCATTGCAGTAGGACCTATAACATTCCAGCATTGGGAGTGTAATGTGGGGAAACAGACATCAGTGCTGTAGGACCTACAACATTCCAGCAGTGGGAGTGTAATGTGGGGAAACAGACATCAGTGCCGTAGGACCTACAACATTCCAGCAGTGGGAGTGTAATGTGGGGAAACAGACATCAGTGCCATAGGACCTACAACATTCCAGCAGTGGGAGTGTAATGTGGGGAAACAGACATCAGTGCAGTAGGACCTATAACATTCCAGCAGTGGGAGTGTAATGTGGGGAAACAGACATCAGTGCAGTAGGACCTATAACATTCCAGTAGTGGGACTGTAATGTGGGGAAACAGACATCAGTGCCATAGGATGGGACCTGCAACATTCCAGCAGTGGGAGTGTAATGTGGGGAAACAGACATCAGTGCTGTAGGATCTACAACATTCCAGTAGTGGGACTGTAATGTGGGGAAACAGACATCAGTGCCCTAGGACCTACAACATTCCAGTAGTGGGACTGTAATGTGGGGAAACAGACATTAGTGCCGTAGGACCTACAACATTCCAGTAGTGGGACTGTAATGTGGGAAAACAGACATCAGTGCAGTAGGACCTACAACATTCCAGTAGTGGGACTGTAATGTGGGGAAACAGACATCAGTGCCGTAGGACCTACAACATTCCAGTAGTGGGACTGTAATGTGGGGAAACAGACATCAGTGCCGTAGGACCTACAAAATTCCAATAGTGGGAGTGTAATGTGGGGAAACAGACATCATTGCCGTAGGACCTACAACATTCCAGTAGTGGGACTGTAATGTGGGGAAACAGACATCAGTGCCATAGGACCTACAACATTCCAGTAGTTGGACTGTAATGTGGGGAAACAGATGTCAGTGCCATAGGACCTACAACATTCCAGTAGTGGGAGTGTAATGTTGGGAAGCAGACATCAGTGCCATAGGACCTACAACATTCCAGCATTGGTACTGTAATATGGGGAAACAGACATCAGTGCGGTAAGACCTGCAACACTCCAGCAGTGGGACTGTAATGTGGGGAAACAGACATCAGTGCCGTAGGGCCTATAACATTCCAGTAGTGGGACTGTAATGTGGGGAAACAGACATCAGTGCCGTAGGACCTACAACATTCCAGCAGTGGTAGTGTAATGTGGGGAAACAGACATCAGTGCCGTAGGACCTACAACATTCCAGTAGTTGGACTGTAATGTGGGGAAACAGATGTCAGTGCCATAGGACCTACAACATTCCAGTAGTGGGAGTGTAATGTTGGGAAGCAGACATCAGTGCCATAGGACCTACAACATTCCAGCATTGGTACTGTAATATGGGGAAACAGACATCAGTGCGGTAAGACCTGCAACACTCCAGCAGTGGGACTGTAATGTGGGGAAACAGACATCAGTGCCATAGGACCTATAACATTCCAGTAGTGGGACTGTAATGTGGGGAAACAGACACCAGTGCTGTAGGACCTACAATATTCCAGCAGTGGTAGTGTAATGTGTTGAAACAGACTTCAGTGCCGTAGGACCTACAACATTCCAGTAGTGGGAGTGTAATATGGGGAAACATTCAGTGCCATAGGACCTACAACATTCCAGCATTGGGAGTGTAATGTGGGGAAACAGACATCAGTGCTGTAGGAGCTATAACATTCCAGTAGTGGGAGTGTAATGTGGGGAAACAGACATCAGTGCCATAGGACCTACAACATTCCAGTAGTGGGACTGTAATGTGGGAAACAGACATCAGTGCCATAGGACCTACAACATTCCAGTAGTGGGACTGTAATGTGGGGAAACAGACTTTAGTGCCGTAGGACCTACAACATTCCAATAGTGGGACTGTAATGTGGGGAAACAGACATCAGTGCCGTAGGACCTACAACATTCCAGTAGTGGGAGTGTAATGCCGGGAAGCAGACTTCAGTGCTGTGTAACCTCTAACATTGCAGTGACAGCATACAATGTACAGTGCACAAAGCGGACTTCCATGTTGTGGGAACTCTTAACTCTCCAAATGTATGAGTGGACTGTGGAGGAAATAGACTTTGATGCTGTGGGACCTGTAGCATTCGGTCACTTGTTGGTGCCTCTGACCCTTGAACTTGTAGAACAGAAGACTAACCCATTTTCCCAAGTATTTGTACATAAATCCCCACATTGTGTTTTAAATCCTCTGTTGTCAGAACAGTAACTGTACTTGGCTTTTAGCAATGCTATGAAATATTGTAAATGTTTGCAGTATAAGCAAAGAAATGTATAAATGGCACATGCTTCCTAGACTTAAACCATCTGTCTGTTGAAGTTAATTGCTAATTACAGTAATCACATTACCATGTTTTGGGGGAGAAGATTCACACAATTATCAAAGTGTAAACATGCTGTGCTTCACAACTCAAGACTGAGCTCCTTATAGATTCATTTGGTAAGAGGTACATAACGTGCAGATGGTCGAATGTCTTCCTTTAAGTATTGGTAAACAGTGTTAATTTCCTAAATAAGTTCATGATACACATCTGGTAACAACATCCACAAACTACATGAACATTTCTTGAAACAGTTATTTTTATGCAGCCGTTATTGGCCTTCGGGGTATGGTAGACAGTGACTGAATGTGATTATGTTTTATGCATAAGAGTAAATAGTTATAGTGAATATTAGTTGATAAATCAGGCAGTAAGAATTATATCAGTGGGAACAGAAGAGGATCAGTTCTATAGTAAAGTACAATGAACAGGAAAAAACAGTAATTACAACAGTCTGGAAAACTAAGTCAGTATGGCTATAGCAACTATAAAAAGAATAATTAATATTCATGGAAAACAAAGCTTGTATTACGATTATACTTTCATCAGTCAGCATGTGCAAATAGAAGAAAGAGGACGTGGCAATAAAATCTTCAAGTGTTCAACCATCAGCCAAAAAATGTTTGCAGCACATAAGTGGTTACAGAGATGATGCATTCTAAAAGTGATTCCAATCTTAATAAAAAACAGTAAAGGAAAAAATCTGCTGCAGTCAGCAGGAAGCACCTGCCAGGCAGCAAGCCTGCATACTGCAAAGCTGAGCTGTGGTAAATTTGTACATATGCTTAGGCTCAGGCAGTGAAAACTATTTGACTTCTAGCACTCGCTGTCTTGAACAGCACAAGATTGAATTTCCTATTCGGCCCTAACAGCTGTGTGAGCCATTCGCAGGGTAACACGCAAGGTCATATGGTTCTAAACTGGCAAGTGTGATTAAACAAAGCTGTAAACCTAAAATGGAGGTAATGATAAAGGCTACAGACCTTAAAGTATGAAAAATGACAAGATCTGCTGTAATAATCTGGCAGGTACTAAAATATGATAAATACGATAAACAGTCCAAGTTTGCTGTGACAGCATCCCTCCCCTTTTCTTATCTAGTATAATAAAGATAGTATGTTTTTAAACCTTGTTCCACTGAGTTATCAAAATATGTTCTAAGGGCATGAATAAATAGGTGTGTGTTTGTGTGTGTGTGTGTGTGTGTGTGTGTGTGTGTGTGTGTGTGTGTGTGTGTGTGTGTGTGTGTGTGTGTGTGTGTATGTCTGCATGTGTGGTGTGTTTGTACTTAGGTGTAGCTTTTGCCATGCCTAAACTTTTGGTTCTTGTTACACTCTATTATCCAAGCAAACCTGGGGTAAATGCAAAAAAATAAATCAGGAAAACTCACTGCAGAGGTCAAACCTCACAAAAGCAGACATAATTATTTTGTTGTCCTTGAAAGTATTCGTATACAAAGGACATGGTGCTTCTTTATGGTGCTCTAGTTCTGGTTAACTATAATGTGCACAAGAAAATACTGAACAGTTCAAAAAATATTGAATTAGTTTGTCCTTATTTGTTAAGTGGGTATAACTCAGCTAAAATAACTGCTTGATAATATATGTAGGAATACCTTTATCCTCTCAAATCAGTTAGAGTAATCTTTAATAAAGTACAGCCATAGACCACCTAATTCCTGAAGGTCTACATATTACCACTGGCTTTGCAACAAGCATTCAGAGCTACCAAATTAGGACTATAAAAGCTCAACAACACATGCTGATAATGCACAGACTTGAGTAGTGACAAACTCTAAGATCTGCTTCTTGAATAATATGAGCAAATGCAGCAGTTTGTAAAAGTCATTGTTTGTGGGGTGGGGGAGCATCTCCCCTATATTATGTGTTGGCTGCTCCCCCCTATCCCCCAAACTTTATTATTCTCATATCTCAGGGAAAAAGTGATTGCTAACACATCAAAGTCCATCTTGCTTTTCCTCTGAGAGACACAATGTATAAAGACACAAGCAACAATGTCTTGATGCATATGTCTTAAAAACAAACTCTGAGTGGTCCAGTAGCTGTGTGTGATAGAGCCTAGGTGATCTAAGGAGCGGAGTGGAGGCCTTATCCCTGTTACACTGTTATATGTCACACAAGAAGGTTGTTTACTGTATAATCTGTCCAAACATTGGACATACTTGATCTCATCATCACGAACATGGGAGCACAATGTTCAACGCCGGAAGTATACCCCTCACTGGTGAGATCTGATCACAAACTAATCTCGCTGGAGGTCCTCATCCCGCCCCCACCCGAAATGAAAAAGACCACAGTAAAGAACTTCTCGAAAGCCGACTTCACACTTCTAAAGACTAGTGTGGTCTCCTTTACGGCCCCTGAGCCGGCGGTTAACATTACTCAAACCGCTGAATCACTTACAAATGCCTTCTACCAGCACCTGCAGGGCTGCATGGATCAGGCAATCCCAAGCAAAACAAAGACTCTTTGTACCAAAGGCAAGCGTCCAGTCTGGTGGACCCCAGCCATAAACAAACTCTACAACAAAAGGAGAAAGCTACTACAAGATAGAGCAAAATCCTTAAAAGGTAAGACACCGCTGATCACTATAAGTAAAAAGCTAAGAGCTCTCATAAAATCATCCAAAGCTAATTTTGAGAAAAAATAGCTAAGGACTCTAAAGACAACCATAAGGCATTCTTTAGCTATGTCAGAAACCTAGGAGGAAACTCCCAGATATGCTCAGAATTAGTTCAAAATGATGTGAAGATTACTGATCCTACAGACATTGCCAACATACTGGCTGAAAGGTTCAGTGCAAACTTCTACCTCCCCTAAAAGAGAGATATCTATACCAAATGATTGTAGCCCCACAAACATCTCTAACGCCCAGGTGAGAATTGCTCCCTCCAAGGCAAAGAACACAGCATCCATGGGACCTGATGGTGTCCCCGGCTGTGTGCTCCATGAACTCAACGAGGAATTAAACCCACAGTTAGGACAGCTGTTTAATCTTAGTCTCACCTCCGGATACGCACCCAGGAGTGGCGACAGCGACTGTGGTCTCACTCCACAAAGGCGGTGCCTCCACCGACCCTGGAAATTACCGTCCCATTAGCTTGACAAGCCTTATCTGCAAAGCCATGGAGAGGATCATAATGGATCTCATAAATAAAGACATAGGGAACTTGCAGACTTTGGATCCAACCCAGTTTGGCTTTGTCAAAGGCAGATCATGCCTTCTAAACTTGGTTGACTTTTTCGAAACAGTCACCAAGGCCATTGACGAGGGAAAGGCAGTCCATACAGCCTACCTAGACCTGGCGAAGGCTTTTGATACAATACCTCACTCGGGTATCATTGAAAAACTCATCAACTTAAATGTAAACCCATACATTACAAGATGGGTTGCAAACTGGCTGAGTGACAGAACCCACAGTGTCAGAGTTGCTGGCGCTATGTCAGACTCAAAGCCTGTCACAAGTGGTATCCCACAGGGCTCAGTCCTGGGCCCACTCTTGATTGGCATCTACTTTTCTGAAGTACAAGCAAACACAGGAGGGTTATGGCTGACAAAGTTTGCAGATGACTGCAAACTGGGCGCCGTAGTTGAAAACACATCCGACACAGATATCCTTCAGAAGGGTCTCACAGAAATGGATAACTGGTGCCAGTGCCATGGCCTAAAGTTAAATGCCAAGAAATGCATAGTCATACCCTTCGGGAAAAATAAGGTTACCCCTAGCTACCATATAGGTGGCAATCCCCTGAATACAGAAGAAGTTATTAGGGACCTGGGAACCCAGGTTGACAGTAGCCTTTCATTCGACACTCATATTGCTAAAGTAGTTAGGAAGACCTTCTACATTGCCCACCTTATCATGAAGGGATTCACATCTAGATCAAGGGAAGTCATAGTCTCCCTATACTCATCACTCATCAGACCAATGATCGAGTACAATGCCCCATTCGGAATGTATCTGACCCGACACTTGCAGCAGCTGGAGAGGCCACAAAAGTTCCTCACCAAAAGGATAAAGGGTCTCAAAAATCTGTCTTATGCTGCCCGACTGAAAGAACTCCAGTTATATTCAGTTGCTTACCGCTTGCTCAGAGGTGACCTATGCCTGACATACAAGGCCATGTCAAACCCAGATTTGATGAACATGCTTCATCTCAAAAATCTGGATCCCTCAGAGCCACAAGGGCGGAGACTTAAACCTCGACACGGTTATTAATAGGACGTGCTGGAGGGATAGATTCATCACCCAAAGACTCCCTATGCTGTGGAACAAAATCCCGGTTTATGTGAGGCAGAGCACCTTGCTGGCCTTGTTCAAGAGGAATCTTGACCAATGGATGGGAGATCGCAGATACACCCCAGGGGTTACCTCAGTGTCACTGCTCGACAGAG
>NC_056733.1:81757433-81827433 GCF_019279795.1 Protopterus annectens | reverse complement strand
GCTTGTTTATGATATTTATCTGCATTGCTAGTACCTCTGCATTAATTTATAAATAATTAGTATTTTTTCCAATTTGATCTAGGTCAAAATGGTCTGATTAGGGTTACCATGCTGATATGATTTTGTTTTATAACCAAGGTCTCTTCTTCCCTAGCTCTGCACTTTCTAGCCCCATAAGATTACATCAGAGATGCAAAGAATTTTCTGTAGTCTTACTAGAAAACCACAAACTTTAAGAGGAACAGACAAAACTATGAAGCAAAAAACTGAAAATTCAAAGAAATTCTGGATGGTTGAAAAGTATGACCCCACCACTTGCTGTGTGAGTATACTGTACTTGTGAAAGAAACCTATTTATCTCTGTGATTAATGCATATATTTTGCCTTTTAATAATCATCTGCAGATTAGTACTATACAAAGTATACATGCATACATACATGCAACTATTTCAAGCATGGGCATTAATGCCCTTTTAGTTTGCCAATATACCAAAACACTTGTTCCCATAATAAGGGTACAGGCTGTTCTTAAAAATATCTAAACTAGTAGTTGCTTTAATGTAATTTAGTAGTCTGTTCCATGTATCAGCTGCTCTCTCAGAGAATAAATTAGTACACTTCTCATTCCTACAGAATCTTTTTTAATTTCTCCAAATCTTTTAGGTTTCTAATACCATGATGGGAATGGACCCCATTCCTAAGTCAAAGTATGATTAAAGTTCATGAAATTAGTATTGTTTCAATCTTTCATGTCAGCCCAAAGTGCACTTCGCAGCACCTGCAATGTACCCAGTATTGCAATTCATTTGGGGTTACATGTATTGGTAACATCAGCAGTACCTGTGAAGATAGAAACTCGCAGGAAGACTGCTGAAGTGTTGATGGCCTAGTGTTTTGTTCATCTTTGCAACATGTGAAATTGGCCTATACTTGGATCAACATTTTTCTAGCCAGACCAGAGACGAGTGCAACACTAAGCTGTTCCCCTAGATATTTCTATACCACATGACTGTTGCCTTTTCTAATTGATGCACTTTGCATTATACTTAACTATCCTCCATGGGACTTCTCTGTAGGCATCATGTCACCTGCCTTTTCAGTGTAATACTGACATAGTGCTTGTTCTGGAAAGGGGAAGGAAGAGAATGATGTTTCTTCAAACTTGTACTCGAACAAGCTAACAAAATGAGTTTACCTTGATGTGCACGTCTACCACCACTAGGGAGGAACGTCAGTAAAGGGACAAGGAGAATGTGCATAGAAAACTCGCCACTATTTCTAGACAGTTTTTTATATATATGTGTGTGTGTGTGTGTGTGTGTGTGTACATATATATATATATATTATACACACACACACACACACACACACACACACACACACACACACACACACACACACTCACACGTAAAGTTTTGGGAAGGAAGTGTCTAAAAGTAATTTACCTACATCAGTTTCAAATGAAACTTTAACATATATTGTCATAAACATTGAAACGACTTAAGTTCCTCAACATAACTGAGTCTTTCTATTACTTATCTGTATTTAAGGTATGCGTAGCATTAAAGATGTATTACTCATCCAAATGGAAAATCTAGAAGACATACTAGAAAGCATTTCTCCTTGGAAGGGGTAGTAGCCAAGTAAACTGGATCAACAACAGATATAGTCTTTTTAAGGAAAGAGGGAAGGTTAAGAGAACATCATGACAGGATAGCAAGATTGTGAGAAATTATGATTATGTTTATATAGTATAATTGATATCCAAGGTCATGGAGAACTTTGTGATGCCTGGTTATTGAAGGGTGTGAAGAGACCTATCATCACATTTTAGTCCCTGAAAGGTCTGGTATTCCCCATTACTTGATATATATATATATATATATATATATATATATATATATATATATATATATATATATATATGGGTTCACTATGAAATCTCAAAATACTGAAATCCTGAATTTCAGTATTTCGAAATTACATCTCCGAAACCTTCAAATCCCAAAAACCCATAGTCATGAAACTCAAAATCCCGAACCTACATTACACACACAGTACACACATAAACATACACACAACTTCCCCCCACAAGCACACAGACAAACCTAGACCACATATAAACGGGGGGAAAGTCTCCCTGCACCCCCCCATGTGGGGGGGGGGGACTTTGCCCTCACACCACCCTACTTATATATACTAACTCCGAGATCACACAATCAGACACACAAAGGTAACTCACACCCCACACATTTCACAGTCCCTCGCACACTCACATCACATTCACAACACACACTGACATACACTAAAGCCCTAACCAACATACGTACACATACATACATACATACCCAAACTAACACCTAACCATTCACACACTGCAACACCAGAAGTGCTAATTCAAAATCTCCGTACTTTGGGATTTTGAATTTCGTGCTTCTGGTGTTATGGGATTTCAAGGCTTCGGTGTTATAATTTCAAAATACTGAAATTCGGGATTTCAGTATTTCGAAATTATGAACATATAATATATAGGATCCTTGGTGTTCTTTGAAAACAGGTACATGTAGCGAAAACAAGTGAGACTGCACAAATCTTTTTTATTATTAAATAGTTCCTGTAGGGTAAAACCTACTGGTAGAGTGCAGTTGGTAACACAATGCAGTTTCATATTATAGTCTCACTGCTGACATATGCATGAGTGGGTATTGTTGGGGTGTGAAAGATTCCTTGGGAAAATTCACAAATAAAATTCAGATGTATCTGATTTTATATATTCCCCATATTTATGTATGAATGTATGCATTTATTTATTTTACTGATTTGTCTGCATTTAGCTGCACTACTGTGCTTCACAGTTTCTCTCTGTGCACTTAAGATGGTAACAGGGCAGAACAAAGGCACTGTTTGCATTGTTCTGTTGATTTTAGTATGATTATGTACTCCTACTCAGACCACTACCTGCCATATCTTTTTTTCCTTTTCCATATCTCTGCTTCAAAACATGCCAGAAATTTCAGTTTTCCCCTGGAGTAGGCTACAAGCCAGTCTGTGATTGTGGTCATGCAAACATCCGCAATGAATAGGTAGATATGGAGTGAATTTGGGCATTCTGGTATGGCAAAAGTCTAATGACTAGGAAGGCAATTTGTCAGCCTTTTCTATGCATTTATGAATGTTTCCAATGTACATAGTTTACATGGCACATACACACATGCGCGCACGCACACACACACACACACACACACACACACACACACACACACTCACACACACACACACACACACACACACTCACAGTCACTCACATCCACAAGGAGAGCATCGCTCATTCACCTCACCACACCTCCCTCCTTACCATGAAGCAAATCCAGGTCCCTCTCCAATTAAGGAGGGCTGCTGCTATCTTTCCCATCCTGTCTGGCTCCTTAGCAATCTGCACCAACTCTCAAATTTAGGCTGTGGGCAGTGCAAGCAGAAATTGAAACACTGTACCAGTGGAATGGCATTATTGTGGTTAACTCATTCCTATGATACAGACTATTTATCATAAAAGGATTTCCATACAATGTATGATTTCAAAGTCTTGCTTATTTCTACAGTGAGATGCAGTTCTTCCAATGTGCTATAAAGAAATACCTGTTCTGGATCTGAGGCTCAATTATATATATATATATATATATATATATATATATATATATATATATATCTATATTAATTTATTAGCAATAATATAATGATTTGGATGGACAGAAATGAGTCTCGGAATGAAAAGACCAATGCAGAGGCAAAATATTCTATTGTCAGTCAAGAGCTGCAATTAAAAAAAATGAAACAATATTAAAGGTCTTGTATTTACGTAAGTAAGGACAATTTAATAATCCCTGGCCAAAGTTTACTTAATTTGCTCTTTCTCCTTTATGTAAATGTTATTATCTGAAGTCTGGCATAAAAAGGATAAATGAAAAAGAAACAACGCCACCGAGTAAAGCACTCAAATTAAAATAGATAAGATATAGGCAAAAACAAATGAGTGCACCATAGGCTATAGCATCAACTTCAAGAGCTCCAAGAAATCCAGGAAGTTCTTCTAATGAGATAAAATCCACGTTTATTAAAAACGAAAAAACAAACTGCAGTGAGAAGTAAGCGCTTTTGCGTTATCATATAACGCTTCATCAGACATAAAAGCAGTTAGTGAACGCCCCCTTATTTAAACATCTTAATGAATGACATCATCATGCTCTTAAGGAAACAAGCACAGTAAAAACATATAGGCAACAACATAACTAATATAAAATGCATTTGAACATAAAACATAGCATAATTTAACCATAATTGGTATACTAAAACTCAATGATTCAAAGGTCTGGAGGCTAAGAATGGCTTAATTGTGAACCTATCATTAAGCCCAAATCTATGGGCTTGTAGTTTTAGGATCCATTTACTTTCTCTTTCTTCAATTCTGTTCTTAATGTTACCCAATCTGCCATCCACAGGTATCAACTCAAGAACTAAGAACTTGAAGACCATTCAAGCCATCTGAAATTCTACAACAGATTTGTAGATGATGTGTTCCTTTTGTGGGGGGGCAATGAGGAACAACTTTTAGAATTCGTCCAATATATCAATGCCTCAACCGATTTTCTGAGTTTCGATTATTCTCATTCTATCAACCAGATTGAGTTTTTGGATGTTAAAATCATTAAAAACAGAGATGGTTTTGACACTGAACTTCATAGGAAATCTTGTTGGAGGAACAATCTGTTGCACCGTGGAAGTATGCATCCCCAACATATCTACAAGAATATTGTTAGAAATCAAACTACCAGGATTTCTAAGTTAACATCTAATCAGTTAACTTATCAGAACCATAGAAAATGTTTGGCCAGTGATTTTATATCTAGGGGTTATGATGCCAAGTTTGTCCATAATGCCATCTCTGAAGGTGATTCTTATAGAGACAAACATGGAGCTCCATTGATTAGAACAAGTCACATCAATCCCACTTTTTCCAACACCAAGAACACATCGAACACTAATAGGATTGTTATACCTTACACCAATAGAAATAGTCACATTATGAACATTTTACATAGACACTGGAACATTCTTTTGTTAGATGAGAAAATTGGTTCCTTGGTTGACACCAGACCGAGAGTGGCATATAAGAACATGCTTTCACTTAACAGACTGCTTTGTTATGACAAGACACCCATTCAAACTCAGAAGAGTCGTAAACTTGGTACTTTTGCATGTCATACATGCAACCAATGCAAACATATAGCTAACATCAATACTTTTATACATCCTGAGACCAATAGGACTTACACATTCAAACATTATGCCAATTGCAAGTCCACCAATTTAGTATACCTAGCAGTTTGTCAATCCTGTCAAATGTTCTACGTGGGGATGACAACTAGGTCATTACGTGAGCGGATTAGGGAGCATGTATATGCTATAACCAAAGGGAACGTTTTAAATGCATTGGCCAAACATATTGGGGAACAAGGAGACACTCATTATTTCAAGTTCTTAGTTCTTGAGTTGATACCTGTGGATGGCAGATTGGGTAACATTAAGAACAGAATTGAAGAAAGAGAAAGTAAATGGATCCTAAAACTACAAGCCCATAGATTTGGGCTTAATGATAGGTTCACAATTAAGCCATTCTTAGCCTCCAGACCTTTGAATCATTGAGTTTTAGTATACCAATTATGGTTAAATTATGCTATGTTTTATGTTCAAATGCATTTTATATTAGTTATGTTGTTGCCTATATGTTTTTACTGTGCTTGTTTCCTTAAGAGCATGATGATGTCATTCATTAAGATGTTTAAATAAGGGGGCATTCACTAACTGCTTTTATGTCTGATGAAGCGTTATATGATAACGCGAAAGCGCTTACTTCTCACTGCAGTTTGTTTTTTCGTTTTTAATAAACGTGGATTTTTATCTCATTAGAAGAACTTCCTGGATTTCTTGGAGCTATTGAAGTTGATGCTATAGCCTATGGTGCACTCATTTGTTTTTGCCTATAAAAAGGATAAAACCAACACAAGTTTGAGTAATTGCTCTTACACTGGAGAAGCCGGGGGAGTAAACAGGTCATACCAACTTGTCTATTATAGAAGAGGGTCTAGTCCTGTTCTGCCATTCTGCAACCAACAAGCAAAGAACTGAGAGATGTGGGCTTAGTACTATCAAACCAGCAATGATAGCTGTCATTAGAATGTGTGTGAAAGCCTATACATGCATGATGAGGACATAATAGCCCCTTCCACAAAATGCCTACTTTAGTGGCCCAGGAGTAGGGTTGGGACTATTATAAGTGCCCTCCTAGTCTGCCATGGTTGATGCAGCAAGGGCACATTAAACACCACTATCACTGACTGTGTAGACACAGTATTAGGAGAAGTCCAGGGGGAAAAGCTCCATGTATATGGAGTATACGCTTTAGATGCAGACCATCAACTAAGCTTCAATAGACACAAAATAGTGTAAAAGGTCTCTGAAGTCTAATTCTGATGTAAATATTGCTAAAACAACTGGAATGAGTCATTGTTACAATATATACAGATTAATGGAGGCTTTATATTATTTAATTAATACAAGTAGATGAAGAGTCAGACATATTTGGTAACAAAAATAAAGATGGCACTCGTTTATAAGAAATGTTAACAAACTTACAGATGCATGCAGAGTGGTATAGAAAATAGAGATTCAGTAGCAGTGCATTAATGCAGAGCTTTGTGTGGAGAGGATAAGTAACATTTTCATAAAGAATTGTTTTGGTAACTATTGATGATGAAGCATTTTACACTGTGTTACCACACATGTACTGTATTGCAGCAACTACAGAGGCTTATAGCAGAAATAGCAATGTTACAAAATGGCAAACTGATCGCTTGGAAAAGCTAATAAACTTGGTGTTGAGTTACATTTTTTTTTCAATTTTAATAGCCAGGCTTAAAAACAGATGAAGGGAATAGCCATTGGTGCAGTTATGGCCCCTAGCCTGGTCAATGTAGCCTTAGGCAAGTGGGAGGAGGAATTTGTACTACAAAGTGAGTACTGGAGTTTTATGACCAGCTATTATCTATTTATTGATGATGTATTCATAATTTGGCAAGGTGAGAAATGTAAACTCACTGAGTTTATCCATTACATCAATAACTCCACCTCCTTCCTGAAATGTATCACTTCCATTAGCTCAGAGTCAGTACAGTTCCTTGATATGACTGTCAGTATCGATAAAGACAGAGGAAAATTAGTAAGTTATACAGAAAACAAACAAGAGTGAACTATTTACTTCACAGAGACAGTATGCATTCAGTAAAAACTAAGAACAATGTAAAAAATCATAAGGCTACAGATTAGCACACATTGCCACATATTTGGCCCCTTTTCTCAAAAATATGAATGATCTTGAAAATGATTTCTTAGCCAGAGGATATCACTCAAACATGTTACATATGATCCTGGATCCCATTAGAGATTCTAAAACTAACAATGACCCTATGTGGAATAGGCCGTTTGGTAGAATTATGCAACAAGGACACCCTAACCCAAAAGAAGATAAAAGTAAGGACAGTTGCATTCTAACTTCTACCTGGGATTTCAATACAATTAAAGCCATTATTAAGGAGAACTGGGCCATCCTCACTGACAGTCATCAGCTTGTAAGGGTTTTAGGACATCACCTGACTTTTGTATATACAAAGACAGAAGCATATGTTGCTATGTGGAAAAGAAAAGAAAATAAGGAACACCAGGATGGCATGAGCACTAAAATCTGTGGCCCACCTAACTGCACTTTCTGTGAATACTTGATGGAGTGCGGCTCATTTGAGTGCCCCTATCTTAAAAAGATGGTGAAATCTTCAGCAAGTGGTAACTGTAATACTGAAAAAGTTGTATATAGGGCCATGTATAATGACTGCCCTGCATGTTATGTAGGTAAGACTATGAATAAAATAAAAAGGAGGATTTCAGGTCATCTTTCAGACATCAGATGTAAATGGCAGAGGAACGCTTTATCCAAACACTTATTAGAACACCCCAGAAATTTTGATTTTAAATTTATCAATCTGGAGTGCGTGGAGATGGATGAGCTTAAAGGGGATGTCAATGGTGTTTTGGAGAGAAAAGAATTATGCTGGCAGTTGAAATTAAATGCTTTCAGAAAACCAGGACATAACTATTATTGCTCTATTAAAAGTGAATTGAATTTACGTAAGCTGCCACACAATCTGTAAAGTTCTTTTAGGGAAATTTTTTGAGGAAATATTTTTAGTACTAAAAATATACTAAATAATAATAAAAATATGTGCAGAATGTCTATAAATGTATATATGATTGGTTACTTTAACCTCAATTCTGCTCTGATTAGACTTATTGCATCACACCACAGATTTAAATGGTAAATTCAAAACACATTTTTTCATGCTGCTATTACCATGTAGTATTGGTACTGGTGGACACTCATACATGCTCACGCACATACATGCACACTTTTGTACATTATTACTTTACTTCATCCACTGTTTTCTGTATTTTTTGCATGTTTTTTCTACTAGTTTACATTGTATAAATATGTTTTGGGGCTGTAAACATGAAAACTGTTATGACATTTTTTTTTGCAAAGCACTGACATTTTTTTCTGAGCTATTAATTACTTAGATATTTTTTTATGCACACTAATAAACATGGATGGGTATTTACTAGATAATATTATTAGACAGATGCATTTCTATATTTCTAGTGTTCTAGTTAGATTATGTTTATTGTTAGATAGCTATGTGTTATTTCTTGATTTTAGTTCTTGTCACCAACCCTATGAAGGCTTTATTGCATTAAGTAGTCGAAAGTGATTTTAGTTAAACATCTTTTTATGTCTGTATTTTTATGCTTTTCTTAATACCTGATTTTGGAATTGGGTTGCAAATAGATAGGTAGTGTTTTCCTTAATTAGGATTTAGTTTGACCTAATCAGTAGTAGTGGGTGGGTACTTGTTATAAAATACACTTTTATAGCCTTGTTTATACTGTTTGCCTTAAATAGGGTGGTGTAAAATTAAACAATATGTACATTTTCCACACCTTCTTTTAAGTATGTAAAAGCTGATATGTTTAACATTGTTAAAATATTTCTGATTTTTTGTTACTGAGGATCTATTGTCTGTGACGAATAAAAGCGCGTTGCTTTGAAACACTACCTGGATTTCATGATTTTTGGAAATAATTGTGACTGAGCTCATCAACAAAGTTTTAAGACCACCAGTTTCTTTGTTTTTTATTTTATTTTTCCTCAACACTCGTGGTGGTGAGGTTGGTACTAGATAGATTCCTGTGCTTGTCCATTTGTTATGTTTCCTGACTCAAATGAGATGGGGGCTAGTTCCAAGTCTGGATTCTGTGTAGTGGTCCAGTTTTAAAGTCTGCTATAATCCTTCAGTCTTCAGGATGAGATAGAATTCATCATGAGAACTATGAAGTGACTTAAGAAAAAACACTGGTATGGATGAAATGGCCTATACAGTCTGATATTTTACCCACTTACTGAAGAAACTGCATATCCTTCTTAACTAACTCCTATTTCTTTCTTCTGTTTTCCATCAGTTATTAAAAATCCATCATATCATCATAGCCTAGTTTATACAGTGTCTAGATTAAAGTAAGAATTAGTATACCTTCACTGAAGATGAGGGGTTGTTTCAATGGACCTCTAGTAAACTCTGGAAACAATTGATCTGATGTTGTCTGTTCAATCTTCACCAAACTCAAAACTGACGCAACCGTCAGCAAGCTTAAGATCTGAAGCTAGAGCTCCTCCCACCATACCCATACTGCCTAACTCTTCTGAGATACCTCAGCACTTGTTTGCCATGTTCAGCTAAAACATCATGATCAATTAGAGCTCCTCCACTTGTGTGCTTTTTGGTTGTAAGTGACTAAATGTTTCCTTTTTTCTTCCTTCTCTTTTCTCTTACCTTATTTTACTGTTAAAAATCCCCACAAAAAACATTAGCCTAGTTAATTCCTCTTTAGGTTTTTTGATAGTATGCTGTATCCTTGTGTGTGTGGTCATCACGACTCTCTTTCTCTTCCTGGCATTAAAAGACGCACTTCCTGTGGGCACAAGATCCCTGTATCTGATGCCCACAGGGAGTGTGTTTACTGTTTGGGTCCTGCCCACCTTCAAGTGGATTGCTCTATCTGCAAGGCCATTCTCCCTTGGGCCCTTGCAGATAGATACAATGAACTTGTTCTCAGGGATCTTACCCCTCCTCCTTCTCCTGCAGTTGCTTCTGTTTCAGAGGCTCAACCCCCCCCCCCCCCCACCAAGAAATCTAAGGAGGCCAGGGACCATAAGAACCAGTCCCTGGACCCCTCCATGTCTTTGAAGTTGGAGCCTTCTAAGAAGAAGCACAGTTCTTCAGCTCTGATACTGTTTTCTCTCACTCTCTCTGCCCTGTGCCACCCCCCCCCCCCAGGGCTGGAGCTGTCAGCACCAAGAATGTCCCCTAAGGTCATTTCACCGAGGCACCATTCCAGACCCTCCTTGGTATCCTTATCCATTAGGTCCTCTCAGAGCCTGTCAGAGAATGAGGTGGACAGACTGATGAGGAAGTTTCTCCATATGCAGATCCAGATGCAGGTCCTTCCAGCTCCATCCCCGGTGGGATCTGTGAGTAGAGCCTCTCCCTGTAGGATTATCTCTCCTCCAATCTGGCCTACTGTTTTGGAGCTCCCAGATCCTTCAACCCTGGTACCAGTCTATTGGCCCAGTTCTGTCTGCTTTGAGTCCGACTGCTTTTGTGACTCACTTGGTTCCAACCATGTCGGGGATGAGTGCATCTCAGAGCTGAGGCCTTGACATCGAGTCTGAGGGATGACTTCCACTCTGAAGTTTTCAGAGTTGTCGCTTCCCCTCGGTGCCTCTGCATTTAACAGCTCGGCGTCAACTCCCCCCTCGGAGCAGAGGGCTTTTGGTGACTGAGGACGACCTGCTCATGATGCCTTGGGACAAAGTGGTCTTCCTCAAGACTCCAGCAGTCCTTTTACCTTTGAAGGGGTGGAGAGGTTCCTCTCTGCCTCTAGGAGACCTCCGGCATCTACCGTTTCAGATCCATCCCCTTCTCATCTTGGGGTCTGTATCAGAGACCTTT
Source organism: Protopterus annectens (assembly GCF_019279795.1). Lineage (NCBI taxonomy): Eukaryota > Metazoa > Chordata > Ceratodontiformes > Protopteridae > Protopterus > Protopterus annectens. The sequence continues at coordinate 81,816,262 of NC_056733.1, read as the reverse complement.
CTTCTGCCACTGGGACAGACGGTTCTACAGACCTCCAGTGTCTTCTACCCAGGGAAGCCCAGACCTCTTCCAACACCTCCATGGAGCACCCCACTGAGGAGGTTCCTCAGAAGAGAAGGTGCAAAAGGAGACCCCTAGATTCCCCAGAGGAATCTCTCATGACGGACACTGACTTTGATGAAGGGGAGCGATCTCCTAGATCTCCACCTGATATCTCATTTGGAGACATATTTGAGATTCTTCATCAGAGAGGTGGTTGGTCAGCCCCAAATCCCACCCCAGATGAGTTGGTGTTCTTGGAGACCTTTGGAACCGGCCCATCTACATCCTGGGTGTCCCACCCCCCGCAGATCCCATATAGACCTGGTATCTGCACATGCATGGAAGGAACCAGATGCTGCAAAACCAATACCAAAAAGATCAGAGAAGAGCCTTAGTGCCCCCAAGCATAGACCTCACTGGACAAAGGGCATTCCAGTAGCTGCCATAGTGGTGGTGGTTGCCACCAAGAAAGAGCTTGCACAGGAAAGTTCTACTCTAAATCTCTGTAACAGGGAGTCTAGGGCTATGGACAGATTCAGAAAATGGGTCTATGCTTCTTCCACCTTTTCCTCAGAGCATTGAATTACCTTACCCATTTTACCAGGCTACAGAGGGACTTACTTAAGGAACTCTGTAGCTCTGTCCTTGAGAACATGACGCCGGAGGATCCGACTTCCTTCACCTTCCATATAGCCAGTCTTTAGTCCATTTCAAATGCATCCATGAGGCTTATCTCTCACTCAGTTGAGGGCACCTCTAGGGTGGCCAGTTCTGGCATTGCTATTTGCCGCCATGCTAGGATGCAGCTATGTGTTTTTGTGGAACCATTTAAGGGGCTTTGTCAATGCCCCCTTTGACAGTTCTTCCCTTTTTGGATTGACTGTATGTGACATGCTCATCTGTAATGGGAAATATGGAAAGACCCTGTCTGCCATTGGGATCCACTTCTCTATCCCGTAAAGTTCTTCTCCAGGAATCAGCATGAGTAAAAGACGTTGTGGTTCAGAAAATCCCAGGGTCCTTTCCAGGATGCCCAGTGAGATTTTTTTCTCCAAGGTTGGGGGGGGGATAATTACAGTGGTAGACGCCACCCTCAGGGCACAGGGAGTCCACTGAATCAGGGGTCTTGGGATTCTCTTTGGAGAAATACTTGCAACATCCCTGAAGTGTTGCCTGACTATCCCTCTCTGAAGGCAGTCGGGGAATGATGCTCATTGCACCTAAACACCTGGTTAGCCATCATGAATGACTGATGGGTGGAAAGAGTTATATTCAGAGGTTACTCCATTCCCTTTTTAAATCCTCCACCTCCCTGATGTCCCACCCAATCAGAGGGAGGCAGCAACTTTGGAAATCACAATGTTGCTCCAAAAAAGAATCATCCAGGAGGTTCCCTCAGACCAGCATGGATCAGGGATTTACTCCAGATTCTTTTTAGTTCCAAAGAAAACAAGGAACCTCAGGCCCATACCAGACCTGACTTAGCTTTAACAAATCAGTGAGACACATAAAGTTCAGGATGGTCAAGGTTCAGTCCATCCTTCTCTTTTAACAGAAGGACAATTGGATGTGCTCAATAGACCTGATGGATGCATACTGTCACATCAAAATGAACAGATGCTCCAGAAGGCATCTCTATTTCAGGCAGGGAGCCAGTCACTACCATTTCTGCGTGCTTCCATTTGGTCTTATCACAGCCCCCCAGGGTGCTCACCAAATACATGGCAATGGTTGCAGCTCACTTAGACTGCACAGATTCCACATGTTTCCTTACCTGGATGACTGGCTCCTAGTCACACCAACCAGGCATCTACTAAACCAGGCCAGGGATTTTCTCCTACAACTACTTTAGGATTCACCATAAACCTCCAGAAGTTGCAATTGCAACCTGTGCAAATGGCAGATTTTATAGGGGCCTGCTTGGACACAACCAGACCCCTGGCTTTTCTTCTACCAGACAGGATTATCTCTCTGTGGACACATATCAAACAAATGTTAGTGGTACCAGTCTCTACAGCAAGTCTGGTTCTCAGGGCTCTGGGTTCTATGGCTGCAACAATTAAATTACTACTAACAGCTTGCTTTCATATGAGAAATTCCAGTGGACATTGTCTGTCCAGTGGTCCCTTCTGCATCTCCCCCTCGATCATCCCATGAAACTGTCTTGGGTGTGCAGGAACTCTCTTTTGTGGTGGCTTCATGATACAGAAGCATCTTAGGGTTGACCTTTCATTCTTCCCACCCCCGTTGCCACGTTGACCATAGAAGCCTCCGAGCTCAGGTGGGAGGGAACATTACCTGGGATGGACAGTCGAAGGCACATGGACTCCCTAGGAGACCAATCTGCATATCAATGTCCTAGTGATGAGGGCGGATCTTTTAGTGTTGCAAGCCCTTCACTCCCTTCTTCCTCTGGGGAAAATTGCAATTCAGACTGACAACATATCTGTTGTGTGGTATCTCAACAAACAAGGTGGAACCAAGTCCTACCCCCTTTGTCAAGAAGTAATGAGAGTGTGGCAATGGGCTCTCTCTACCAACCGCTTTCTAGTTGCACTGCATATTCTGGGGGAAGACAACATGTTGGCATGCAGGCTCAGCAGGATTCTTCTGATGTTTCACAAGTGGTCTCTGAATCAGTCAGTGCCAAACCAGATCTTTTTCAGATGGGGTCAACCCTGTTGTGACCTTTTTACATGGGGTCAACCCTGCTGTGACCTTTTTGCCTCCCCTTACAACAAGTGCAGCAGGTACTTTGCCCTGATCCCTCCACAGGGTCAGTCATCAAGAGATGCTCTAGTCCATACTTGTCCTCCTGATCTACTTTATGCCATTCTCCTGTCCCCCTAATTCCCAAATTTCTTCAGAAGGTAATCAGGTTGAAGAGCAAAGTGATTCTTTGCCTCTTTTTGGCCTTGCCAAGTTTGGTTCACCTTCCTTTGGTCTCATGTAATTTGCTCTCTGTCGACCCTGAAACCATTTTGTGGTTTGGGCGTCTTTTCAGGCTTGTTGGCTGTTGGTGAAGCACCCTCCAAGAGGAAAAAACGCTGAGAGAAGAAGGGAGCCACTTTTGAGATTTTAAGTATTTTTTCTCTGTTTATTTGCTAAGTTTTTCTGCATAGCTGCCTAGCTTGAGCATTTTCTGGCTTGTTAAACTTGATTTCTGTATTAGTAGCTGTATTTAGAGCACAACCAAAAGCTGTTTGCTGAATTTCCTGTTTGCACTTAATTTTAAATCGTTTTTTTCTTAAAACTTGCATATTTTCTGTCCTTGACCTAGCACTCTTGTGTGGGGTCATTTACTGCACTGTTATAACTTGATATTACTTGTGAACCTCTGCTATCTCTGTAAAAAACAAAACAAAACAAAAAAATCTTGCTTTTTCCCACTTTTCTGAGAGTTAAAAAAGTTCAGTTACAGGCTTGCTGTTCCTGAACTGTTTGAAAGTTTCTGTGAGGCCATTTTTGCTTGGGCTGGAGGAGGGTCTCTCTGTTGATCAGTGGCAGTGACTAACATTGAGCAGCTTCCCTGCCCCCCCGTAGAGGTGGTTACTGACTTGAAACTGTAGTTTTATTTCCCTTTTGGGTCTATTCCTGCTTCTTTCCAGCCCCTGCTATCAAGCACGCTTTAACGTGCTTTAGTGAGATTTAGCGCGGAGTTGCCACTAGAGCAGCATCGGGCAGCGCCGGTTAAACAAGGTTAAACTCTTTCTGGCTCCAGAAAGTCTGTTCTTCAATTTTTCCCTTAGAACTGCTCTGTTAGGAACCTAAACAGTTTACACCTACACTAAAAAGTGCAGCACTTGTTCCAAATAGCTTTTTCTTCTCAAAAAGCTCAGCACTTGTCTTATAAGCATATCCCCTGTCTTATGAGCATTCTCTTTGCAGGTCAAGCACTCCTATATTATACAAATCTCTCACTAGCAAAACCCCCCAGGAGTGCCCACTTCCCTGCTAAGCCCACTACTTTTCTGTCTCATACCAACTCATAATTCTTTCTAGCATGTCGAAGGGTCAGATGCTGGCGTCCTCTCCTGCCCAGTTGGTGAATCTGGGAATTCTGAGACAATGTTACAATTGTCTCATGTACACGGACAACCCTCTCCTCCTCCCACGTAACACTAACACTTGTGAGAGATGCAGCTATTTAGCCAGACTGGAGGCTGAGCTCTCTCAACTCAGGACTGGCAAGACCAGGCAGGAGGAGAAGGCAACTACACACACCACAATACCAGTCTCACATAACTCAACCACACCACTGAATCAAACACATAAACACACTAAGACATACTCGGAGGCTCTGAGTAAAAATTTACCTAAACAGCAGAGGCCTCCAAAGCAGACACCCAAGCAACTGCAAACTCAATACACCACACAAACAACACATAAACAACAAAATCAGTGTGCAAAGCAGTCACTGCTCTTAAGGCAAAATACAACACCAAACATACTTGTCATAGGTGACTCCATAGTCAGACACACTGACGTCCCGCTCACCAGACTGAGTAAGGAGAAGGTCACAGTAAGCTGCCTGTCGGGCGCTAGAATCCGCCACATAACACAAGCACTCAGGTCTCTCAACAGCAGGTACAAGTACGACTCAGTCATTGTCCACGCTGGTGTCAACGACCTGAGATGTACCTCCTTGGACTACATGAAAAGAGACATTGAGGAGCTCTCTGATTATGTAGCCCATGCAGGTATGACCCTGACCTTGAGCAGTATCCTACCTTCACCTAGAATGATGCCACAATACAGTGATAAGATGATCAGCTTTAATAATTGGCTTAAATTCTGGTGTCATTCAAAGGGGATCCAATGTCTGTCTGCCTGGGATGACATGCTGGACAAGCCACGCTGCTTCACAAGGGATGGCTTGCACCTGTCACCCCTAGGCTTCCGGATATTGGCAAAGGCTCTTGCCACCCCCATAGTGCCTTTTTTAGGCAAGGCTCAAATTCTAAACCTACCACCCTAGAACACAAAAAGTAAAAAAACTAAGGGTAATGCTGCTCAATGCCAGAAGTCTCAATCTCAAGATGCATGCACTCGAGGCCCTTCTCAGTATGGAGAACATCGATGTCTGTGCTGTGACAGAAACCTGGTTCAAGGCTACTGAGAGCACCCCAGCACTAGCAGGTTTCACCTCATATCATGCGTTCCGGCCCCAAAATCCGGACAACACCAAGAAAGGAGGGGGGGTGTCCATATTCATAAAGGACACCCACACCTCAAGGTTGGTGGCAACACACAATGCATCTGAGACCATCCAGGTGCAATTAACCATAGGCAAGACTGCTCTGCAATTTGTAGCATGTTACAGGCCACCCTCTCAAACTCAGGAACCTCACATGGCCTTCCTGAAAACAATGGAGGGGATAAATGTATCTCCAAACACTATCATACTAGGTGACTTCAACTACCCTAATATAGACTGGGAACACTACTCAAGCCCAAACACTCTAGCCCAAAGGTTCCTGGAGTTCATAAACTCAAATGCCATGGAACAACTAGTCACCATCCCCACAAGAGGAGAAAACATACTTGATCTCATCATCACGAACATGGGATCAAAATGTTCAACACCGGAAGTATACCCCTCACTGGTGAGATCAGATCATAAACTAATCTCGCTGGAGGTCCTCATCCGCCCCACCTGAAATAAAAAGACCACAGTGAAAAACTTCTCAAAAGCCGACTTCACACTTCTAAAACGAATGTGGTCTCCTTTAAGGCCCCTGAGCCAGTGGTAAACATTACTCAAACCGCTGAATCACTTACAAATGCCTTCTACCAGCACCTACAGGACTGCATGGATCAGGCAATCCCAAACAAAACTAAGACTCTTTGTACCAAAGGCAAGCATCCAGTCTGGTGGACCCCAGCCATAAACAAGCTCTACAACAAAAGGAGGAAGCTACTACAAGATAGAGCAAAATCCTTGAAAGGTAAGACACCTTTGATCATTATAAGTAAAAAACTAAGAGCTCTCATAAAATCATCCAAGGCAAATTTTGAGAGAAAAATCGCCAAGGACTCAAAAGACAATCATAAGGCCTTCTTTAGCTATGTTAGAAACCTAGGAGGAAACTCCCAGATATGCTCAGAATTAGTTCAAAATGATGTGAAGATTACTGAACCTACACACATTGCCAACATACTGGCTGACAGGTTCAGTGCAAACTTCTCCCCCCCCTCCCCCCCAAAAGGAGAGATATCTATACCAGAAGATTGTAGCCCCCCAAACATCTCCAACACCCAGGTGAGAACTGCTCTCTCCAAAGCTAAAAACACAGCATCCATGGGACCGGATGGTGTCCCCGGCTGTGTGCTCCACGAACTCAATGAGGAATTAAACCCGCAGTTAGGACAGCTGTTTAATCTTAGCCTCACCTCAGGATACGTACCCAAGGAGTGGCGCACGGCGACTGTGGTCCCACTTCACAAAGGCGGTGCCTCCACCGACCCTGGGAATTACCGTCCCATTAGCTTGACAAGCCTTATCTGCAAAGCCATGGAGAGGATCATAATGGAACTCATAAATAAAGACATAGGGAACTTGCAGACTTTGGATCCAACCCAGTTTGGCTTTGTCAAAGGCAGATCATGCCTTTTAAACTTGGTTGACTTTTTCGAGACAGTCACCAAGGCCATTGATGAGGGAAAGGCAGTCCATACAGCCTACTTTGACCTGGCAAAGGCCTTCGACACAATACCCCACTCAGGTATCATCGAAAAACTCATCAGCTTGAATGTAAACCCATACATCACAAGATGGGTTGCAAACTGGCTAAGTGACAGAACCCACAGGGTCAGAGTTGCTGGAGCCATGTCAGACTCAAAGCCTGTCACAAGTGGTATCCCACAGGGATCAGTCCTGGGTCCACTCTTGTTCGGCATCTACTTTTCTGAAGTACAAGCAAACACAGGAGGGTTATGGCTGACAAAGTTTGCAGATGACTGCAAACTGGGCGCCATAGTCGAAAACACATCTGACACAGATATCCTTCAGAAGGGCCTCACAGAAACGGATAACTGGTGCCAGAGCCATAGCCTAAAGTTAAATGCCAAGAAATGCATAGTCATACCCTTCGGGAAAAACAAGGTTACCCCTAGCTACCATATAGGTGGCAATCCACTGAGCACAGAAGAAGTCATCAGGGATCTGGGGACCCAGGTTGACAGTAGCCTTTCGTTTGACACTCATGTTGCTAAAGTAGTTAGGAAAACCTTCTACATTGCCCACCTGATCATGAAGGGATTCACATCTAGATCAAGGGAGGTCATCGTCCCCCTGTACTCATCACTCATTAGACCTATGATTGAGTACAATGCCCCATTCGGCATGTATCTGACCCGACACCTGCAGCAGCTGGAAAGGCCCCAAAAGTTCCTCACCAAAAGGATAAAGGGTCTCAAAAATATGTCTTATGCTGCCCGACTGAAAGAACTCCAGCTCTGTTCAGTCTCATACCGCTTGCTCAGAGGTGACCTGTGCCTGACATATAAGGCCATGTCAAACCCTGATTTGATGAATATGCTTCACCTCAAAAAATCTAGATCCCTCAGAACCACAAGGGCGGGAGACTTAAACCTTGACACGGTTATTAATAGAACATGCTGGAGGGACAGATTCATCACCCAGAGACTCCCTATGCTGTGGAACAAAATCCCGGTACATGTGAGGCAGAGCACCTCGCTGGCCTTGTTCAAGAGGAATCTTGACCAATGGATGGGGGATCGCAGATATACCCCAGGGATTACTTCAGTGTCACTGCTTGACAGAGGCACAGCAAAATAATAGGCATAGTTTTATTCAAGCTAAAGGGGTGGCAAAAGCCAAATAACTATGGGCTAGGCTTATAAATTCCCTTGGGCAGATAGCCTAGTACGAACCTATGAACCTATGAACCTTCTGTCTCACCTGTCAGGGCACATTCACCCAGTTCTTCACAGTTTATGACTAACTGCATGGTTACTCCAGTTCCGATGATGGCTAGACAATCCAAGCTTTCTTCCCCTATCCAGAAGATTATCATTTATTTCCATAAGTCTTCTACTCGAACAATTTACAAAAGTAAGTGGAAAAGGTTTTCTATCTGGGCCCAACAGCATCACATTGATCCATGTACGGTGCCCATTTCATCAGTCTTGGATTTTCTGTCTTGTCTTTTTCATTCGAGGGCCAGTTTCTCTACCATTAAAGTTCAGTTAGCAGCCATTTCTAATTTTCACATTGGAGAGAATGATATGCCTTTGGCTTCTTCCAGATTTTCAAAGCCTTTCTCAAGGGTACCTTCCTTCTCCAACCTCCTATCAAGAATCCTACTCCTCTGTGGAATCTTACATTAGTTGTGCAAGCCTTGACTTTACCTCCTTTGAACCTGCCGCTAAGGCTGAACTGAAATTCTTGTCCTGGAAAACAGCCTTTCTAGTAGCCATTATTTTGGTCAAAAGGGTTTCTGAACTTATAGTTTCATAGTATAGTACTAGGCTATCTGCCCTAGGGCATTTATAAGCCTAGCCAAAGTGTATGTGGCTTTCGCCACCCCATGTAATGATACAAAAGTGTACAATTTAAATTAAATTTAGTTTACTGTGCCTCTATCTAGCAATGACACAGAGATGACCCCCGGGGTAAACTTACGATCACCCATCCATTCGTCCAGATTTCTCTTGAAGAGAGTCAGTGAGGGGCTCTGCCTAACATGGACAGGTATACTGTTCCAGAGTGCGGGAAGCCTCTGGGTTATGAATCTATCCCTCCAGCATGTCCTATTCATATTTGTGCTGACAATAACTAATGTTGATCAGACCATGACACTGAGGTTCAGATCTTTAGCTCTCGTGGCTCTGATGGATTTGAATTTTTTGAGGTGGAGCATGTCCATTAATTCTGAATTGGACATGGCCTTGTACGTAAGGCACAGATCACCTCTGAGTAGGCGGTATGCTACTGAATAGAGCTGGAGCTTTTTCAGTCTGGCAGCATATGACATATGCTGGAGACCCTTGATCCTCTTGGTAAGGTACTTTTGGGGTCTCTCCAGCTGCTGCAGGTGCCGGGTGAGGTACATACCAAATGGGGCATTGTACTCAATCATAAGCCTGATAAGGGAGGAATATAAGGGTACAATGACATCCTTTGATCTGGATGTGAATCCCTTCATGATAAGGTGGGCAAGGTAGAAGGTCTTTCTAACCACTTTGGCAACATGGGTGTCAAATGAGAGGTCACTGTCAAACTGTTCTTGGACTTTCTTCTAAATCTCCCTATCTTGCTATCCATAAAGACAGATTTACTTTATGTACTAATCCCTCTTTCTTACCAAATGTCGTGTCAGTCAATAATATTAATCAATCTATTAATCTCTATTTTTTCCAAACTTTCAAAATAAGGGTGAATATATGTTGCAACGTTTGGACATCCATAGATAATTGCTTTTCTTTCTAGGTAGGACAACATCTTTCCAGAAGTCTGATCAGTTGTTTGTCACTTTCTCAGACTCCAGAAAAGGGAAAGCTTGTTAAATCTACTATTTCTCGTTAGCTAACAAGCTGTATCATTCATGTGTATTCTTTGAATAATGTTCCCCTACCCAAATCAGTCAGAGCTCATTCCACAAGATCTTTTGCCACTTCCCAGACTTTCTGGTCTAGGGTTTCTTTAGAAGATATTTGTGCAGCTGCATCCTGGGCGAACTCCCATACTTTCACCTTGCATTGTAAATTTGACATCATATCCAGGAACTGGGCTGCCTTTGGTTCTGCAGTGCTCCGGAATATCCTTCCATAAGGCCACCCAGATCTATATAGCTGGGGACTCTGTCCCACAGGTTTGATGAAGACTGAGCAGACATCTGATAAAGAAGTTATGTACTCACCATAACTTTCCATCTGTGTTGTCTGCTTCAGTCTTCATCAACCTTCCCCCCTCCTTCCCCCTTCCTTATCTCTAAAAGACCTGACGGATTGTACTGTGAACTTTTGTTCCTCTGTTGAGCTCCTTCTATGCTCTGTTTTTCTTTTTGGAATAAAATTTGTTTATATATATATATATATATATACATATATATATATATATATATATATATGTATATATATATATATATATATATATATATATATATATATATATATATATATATATATATATATATATATATATATGTATATATATATATATATATATATATAATTTGCAGCAAACTTGATCTGAGATATCTCAGAGGAGCTAGGCAAAATGGATTGGGTGGGAGGAAATCTAGATTCGGAATCTAAGCTTGATGACAGCTGTGTCAGTTCTGAGCTCAGAACCAAGACCCACAGGTTTGATGAAAACTGAAGCAGACACAGATGGAACATTATGGTGAGTACATAACTTTTTTATGTCTTTGCCGAAGCACTGCATGGGACATTTACAGATATAGATCTTTGAAACGATTGCTAGTTGTATTTAATGCACTGGAAATTGTTAAGTATGGTTACCGAACTATAGAAAAAGCTGTAGGGGCAGTTGCCAGTTGCTGTGACTATAATGAGAACAGGCTCTGTACAAAGGCTGTCTTATGTTACATCCTTTCTAAACAAGACCTGTCAGACTGCACTAGTAACAATAACTAATGTTGATCAGACCATATTTTGTGGAATTTTATGATGTAATATGAATAAACATGAAGTGAGAATATTGGGCTGTCAGCCACAGCATATATAGCGTGTTTTGAATTTGCACATTGGCAGAAATGCTGACTCAACAAAGAGCTGTCTTGAAATTTCCTTATCATTGTAATAAAATGACAATATTTAAACATAATGCTTTATGGTTTTATGGCATTTTTTATTGTAACATGTGTTAAATGTTTTATTATCTTCTGTCTTGTGGTTGTTTGTTTAACAAATCCAAAACTGATCAAAGCAGATTGTGTTTTTACAGGCTGTCCCTCAGTGTGCAGATGCATAAAAAGGATGAAAAGAAGCGTAACTCTAAACGAAATGTCACTCTTCTGGGTTAAATCACAGTGACACTGACAAAACAGTGTTCACTGAATGCAGGGCAAACACTGTCTCGGCAACAGAAAACTACGTACATAATCATTTGTAAAAATAAGTTAAATAACGGAACAAGCATTGGTCAGTGCTAATGATACAATAATGGGTCATTGTTGTTCAAAAATGAGCATATACCAATAGGAAAAGTCTGGCCACTGAAGTACCATTGAGCGGCTGGACTTTTCTATCGGCATATGAGGCCTAGAACACAGCCATTAAATTATGTCAATAAAAAGTTCTTTCGCTCCACTGACAGCAAAATAGGAGAAAAATCATGTACGTTCTACAAAACGAAATAATCAGAAACACATCTGATTTTCCTTGTATTTAAGAGCTATTCCTCATAAAATCTTAGCCAAAAAAGGAAAAAAACAACAGCAACGGAGACTCTCTGTACTGATGTACTGTGCTGCAAGTGTGGGAACATTACATAAGTCCCATATGCATGTGTAGCACCTCAGCAAACTAGGAAGAACATGGAAGAACACTACACCACTGTTATACAAAGACATTATTTAAGAAAGGTAAGCAATTTCTTTCTTAAATAATGTCATTGTATAATAGCAATAATCCATGACTGGGTGTGAGTATATCATGATTTTCCCACAGCTGACTTTGTTTGGTCACAACTGTGGGTAAATCCTGACATACCCATGCCCAGTTGTGGATTATTGCTTAAATGTTGCCTTGCACTGGAGTTGGACTGCAGCAGTAGTGGTTAAAAAAGTGTGGCCAATATAATGAGAATGTATGAGGCAGTTGGCAAGTGCATAAGAAAATAGCGAGTCAGTTGGCAACCAAAGTTAAGACAATAATCCTTCAATGCTTAAAATATGTTATTTTATACAGGGATAGTTAATGATGGCTAATACATTGTCCTGTTGATCCACTTTTTCACATTCCTGTCCATGTATGGTGCTAACTGTACTCTTATTAAAGCTAGACACTGAGGAGTATATTACATTCCAGGAAAAGTTTTTTGCTAGACTGTTAGCACATTTGTAGAAACATTCTTACATTCTAGTAAAATTGTTTTGATTTTTTTTTTCAAGTACACAAGAACATCACCGCCCAACACTACAACTTGTGAGGGATGCACTTACATAGCCAAACTAGAAGCCAAGCTCTCTCCAGCCAAGACTGGACTAGACAGTCAAGAGGAGAAGGTAAACACCATACTGCAAGCTACACATAATCCATCAAAACCTGCACCACCCAAACCCACACATAGTAACACAAAACACACACCTACATTTGAAAAGGCTCTCAATAAAAATCTGCCCAAACAACAGAGACCTCCAAAGCTGAAACGCAAGCAACCAGCACCCCTCAACACTACCCGAACGACACATAGCCCACAAAGTCAGTGTGCCTCTCAACCTCACCCCTAAGGCAAAACAATGTACCCAACACACTAGTCATTGGTGACTCTATAGTCAGACACACTGATGTCCCTCTCACCAGGCTAAACAAGGAGAAGGTTACTGTCAGCTGCCTGTCAGGTGCCAGGATCCGCCACATAATGCATGCACTCAGGTCACTCCACAGCAAGTACAAATATGACTCTATCATTGTCCATGTTGGAGTGAATGACCTGAGATGTACCTCCCTGGACTACATGAAAAGAGACATGGAGGAGCTCTCTGACCATGTGGCCCAGGCAGGTATGACACTAGCTCTGAGTAGCATCCTGCCATCACCCAGAATGATATCACAGTACAAGAATAAAATGATTGACTTCAACAATTGGCTAAGTTTCTGGTGTCATTCCAAGGAAATCCAGAATCTGTCTGCCTGGGACGACATGATTGGCAGGCCACAATGCTTAGCCAGAGATGGCCTGCACTTGTCACCTCTGGGATTCTGGATACTGGCTAAGGCTCTTGCTGCCCCATAGTGCCTTTTTTAGGCAAGGCTCAAACATCAAACGCACCACCATAGTAGATACAAACAAGCAAAATCTAAGGGTAATGCTACTCAATGCTAGAACTATAACCCTCAAAATGCACTCACTGAAGGCACTCCTTAAGATGGAGAACACAGACATCTGTGCAGTGACAGATACCAGATTTAAGGCTCCAGAGAGGACCCCTGCATTACCAGGCTACAATTCTTACCACACCTTTCGGCCACCTAACCTGGACCGAAACACTAAAGGAGGAGGCGTGTCCATATTCATAAAGGATATCCACACCTCCAGGCTAGTTGCTCAACATAATGCACGCGAAATTATCCAAATACAATTAACAGTGGGTAAGACTGCAATTCAGGTTGTAGCTTGCTACAGATTCCCCACCATGCTCCAGGGCACCCACTCCATGTTTCTCGATATACTGGATAATAGTAAGGTACAGCCCAATACCCTAACATTGGGAGATTTCAACTACCCCACCATCAACTGGGAAAACTACTCATGTACTAACTCATCTGCCCAACATTTTCTGGAATTCATCAATTCCAATGCCCTAGATCAGCTTGTCCATGCCCCTACCAGGGGCAGCAACATCTTGGACCTGTTCTTTACCAATATGGGTAACAGATGGTCCATGCCAGAGGTCAACTCCTCGCTGGTCAGGTCCGACCACAAGCTAATCCCCCTAGACATCCATATGACAACCCCACCCCTGATTAAGGAAACCACCATAAAAATTTTCTCCAAAGCCAGCTTCATACTTCTTTAAGTCAGAAGTGGCCAACTTCACGTCACCCACACAGATGGAAAATAGAGACACGACTGCTGAATCATATACAAAAGCACTGTATAAGCAGATATACAAGTGCATGGACCGTGCCATCCCCAACAAAACCAAGACACTATCTTCCAAAAAAAGGAAGCCAATCTGGTGGTTCCCTGCCATGAACAAACTCTACAACAGAAGGAAGAAACTGTTGCAGAAAAGAGTAAAATCCCATGATTGCAGGAACTCCCTGGTCAGCCTCAGAAAGAAGCTGAGATCCCTCATAAAATCCTCCAAAACTAGTTATGAAAATAACATCGCCATGGATTCTAAAGACAACCACAAAGCATTCCAGAACTATGTCAAGCATCTCAATGGAAACACTCAGATTTGCTCAGAACTACAGCACAATGACACTACATTTCTTAGGGTTCATAGGTTCATAGGTAGGTACTAGGCTATTGTCCTGAGGGCCTACGTAAGCCTAGCCAACAAGGTTCCCTGACTTATGCCACCCAAGAAAGTTATTTTCCTGTGCCACTGTCGAGCAGAGACACAGAAGTGATCCCCGGGGTGTATTTTCTATTTCTCATCCACTCATCCCTGTGGTATTCTACTTGTCACTGGTTTGAAGTCAGATCTGGAGTGTGTAACTTTTACAGTGTGGGTACTTTCAGTGAGCCAGTTGGCAACCCATCATGTGACGTAGATATTTATACCTAGTTTAGTGAGTTTAGCTATAATTCCAGAATGGGGAATGGTGTCAAAAGCCTTGGCAAGGTCAAGATAGGCTGTGTGAACCACCTTACCCTCATCTACGGCTTTGGTGACTGCCTCAAAGAAGTCGATCAGGTTCAGGAGGCATGATCTGCCTTTCACAAACCCGATCTGGGAGAGATACAGAGTTTGGAGGTTCCCAATGTCTTCATTTATGAGTTCCATAATAATACGTTCCATGGCCTTGCAGACCAGACTCGTCAGGCTAATAGGACGATAGTTCCCGGGATCAGTGGTGGCTCCCCCTTTGTGGAGTGGAATAACTGTTGCTGTACGCCATTCAGTGGGCACAAAGCCTGATGTGAGGCTATAATTGAACATGGTGCTTAGGTGGGGAGCCAGTTCGTTCTGAAGTTCTGGTAAAATGCAGCCTGGGATGTTGTCCGGTACCATGGATGCTGTGTTTTTGGCTTTAGAGAGTGCAGCTTTTACCTGCGTAGTTGTGATTACAGGGACTCTGCATTCTTCCTGTATAGATATGGGCCCTTTAGGGGGTGAGGGGGGTAAAGTTAGCACTGAACCTACCTGCCAGGATGTTGGCAATATCAGCTGGTTCTGTAATTTTCATGCCGTTGTGCTGTAACTCAGAGCAGATCTGGGTGTTGCCATTGAGATTCTTGATATAGCTATAGAATGCTTTGTGATTATCCTTAGAATCAGTGGTGATTTTGTTTTCGCAGCTAGCTGTCGAGGATCTTATAAGGGATCTCAGCTTCTTACTGAGGCTGACCAGAGAGCTCCTCCACTCATGGGATTTTACTCTCATTTGCAACAATTTCTTCCTTATGTTGTACAGTTTGTTTATGGCAGGGGACCACCAGATTGGCTTCCTTTTTTTGGAGGATAGCGTCTTGGTTCTGTTAGGTATAGCATGATCCATGCACTCGTGTAAGTGCTTATAGAGTGGATTTGTGTAGGCTTCAGCAGTCGTAACTGTATTGTCCATCTGCATGGGTGTCATGAAGTTCACCACTTCTGTCTTAAGAAGTATGAAGTTGGCTTTGGAGAAAATTTTTACCATGGTTTCCTTAATGGGGGGTGGGGGTGGGATGTGGATATTAAGGGTGATTAGCTTATGGTCGGATTGGACCAACGAGGAGCTGACATCAGGTGTGGAACACCGGTCACTCATGTTGGTAATGACTAGGTCTAGGATATTGTTGCCCCTGGTGGGGGTGTGGATAAGTTGATCCAGGGCATTGGAGTTTATGAATTCCAGAAAGCGTGTGAAGGAGTTGGTACACAAGTAGTTTTCCCAGTTAATGGTGGGGTTGTTGAAATCGCCCATTATTAGGGTGTTTGGTTGAACCCTAATATTTTCCAGTACATCAAAAAAAGAGGAGTGGGAATCCTGGGGCATGGTGGGGGATCTGTAGCAAGCAAATATTTGCATTGCAGTTTTGCCCAGAGTTAGTTGCACTTGGATAACCTCGGATGCATTATGCTGAGCAACTAGCCTGGAGATGTGGATATTCTTAATGAATATGGACACACCTCCGCCTTTGGTGTTCCGGTCCAGGTTACATGGCCGAAAAGTGTGGTATGAGTTAGAGCCTGGTAGTGCAGGGGTACTCTCTGGAGCCTTGAACCAGGTCTCAGTCACTGCACAGATATTGATGTTCTCCATTTTAAGGAGTGCCTCAAGTGAGTGCATTTTGAGATTTAGACTTCTAGCATTGAGTAGCATTACCCTCAGTTTTTGCTTGCCTGTTCCTGTTATGGTGGTTAATTTGTCATTTGAACCTTGCCTAAAAAGCCACTATAGGGATGGCAAGAGCCTTAGCCAGTATCCAGAATCCCAGGGGCAACAGGTGCAGGCCATCTCTGGCAAAGCATCGTGGTCTGTCGACCATGTCATCCCAAGCAGACAGATACTGGATCCCCTTAGAATGACACCAGAAGCTTAGCCAATTGTTGAAGTCAATCATTTTGTCCTTGTACTGCAGTGTCATTCTGGGCAATGGCAGAATGCTACTCAGGGCTAGGGTCATACCTGCCTGGGCAACAAGATTGGAGAGCTCTTCCATGTCTCTTTTCATGTAGTCCAGGGAGGTACGTCTCAGGTCGTTCACTCCAACATGGACAATGACAGAGTCATATTTGTACTTGTTGTGGAGTGACTTGAGTGCGTGGGTTATGTGGTGAATCCTGGTACCTGACAGGCAGCTGACAGTAACCTTCTCCTTGTTTAGCCTGGTGAGTGGGACATTGGTGTGCCTGACTATAGAGTCATCTATGACTAGTATGTTGGATATGCTATTTTGCCATATTGGCTGTGGTTGAGTGGCACACTGAGTCTGTGGGCTATGTGTCATTTGTGTTGTGTTGGGGGGTGGAAGTTGCTTGTGTTTCTGCTTTGGAGGTCTCTGTTGCTTGGGCAGATTATTACTGAGAGCCTCTGTGAATATTTTTGTGTTTCTATGTGTGGATTTTGGTGGTGTAGGTTTAGTGAGAGTATGTGAAGAGTGTGGTGTGGTGCAAGTGTTAACCTCTCCTCTTTTCCTCTTTTACCGAACCAACTGATGTTGCCAACATCCTGATAGACAGATTCATTGCAAACTTTACCCCCTTCACCCCCCAAAGGGCCCATCTCCATACCGGAAGATTGCAAAGCCCCTGTAATCACTGACGCACAGGTAAAGACCGCACTCTCCAAAGCCAAGAACACAGCATCCATGGGAACGGACAACATCCCAGGCTGTGTTCTGTACGAACTACAGAACGAACTGGCATTCCACCTAAGTACCATGTTCAACCATAGCCTCACTTCAGGCTTTGTGCCTATGGAATGGTGCACAGCAACGGTTAGGGGGTGCCACCACTGACCCTGGAAACTACTTCCCCATTAGCCTGGTGAGTCTGGTCTGCAAGGCCATGGAATGCATCATGCTGGAGCTTATAAACAAAGACATAGGTAACCTCCAAACTCTGGTCCCCACTCAGTTTGGGTTTGTAAAAGGTAGAGCATGCCTCCTAAATCTGATTGACTTCTTTGAAGCAGTCACCAGAGCTGTAGATGAGGGTAAGGTGATGCACACAGCCTATTTTGACCTCGCCAAGGCTTTTAACACCATTCCCCACTCTGGTTTTATAGATAAACTCACTGGACTGGGCATAAATCCATATATCACAAGATGGGTGGCCAACTGGCTCACTGACACAACCCACACAGTGAAAGTAGCCGACTCCAAATCTGACTTCAGACCAGTGACAAGTGGAGTACCACAGGGTTCGGTCCTGGGTCCTCTCCTGTTCGGTATCTACTTCTCTGAAGTCCAAGCTAATACAGCTCATTTATGGCTAATGAAATTCTCAGATGACTGCAAACTAGGAGCCATAATAGATTTGCCTAAGAATGTGGACATTCTACAAAGAGGCCTCACTGAGACTGATGTTTGGTGTCAAAGTCATGGCCTAAAGCTCAATTCCAAGAAGTGCATTGTCATCCCCTTTGGGAAAAACACTGTACTCATGAACTGCCACATAGGTGGTAGCCAGGGTTGCCAGACGTCTCTATTTGGGCGGGACTGTCCCGAGATCAGCAGCCTGATCCTGAGTCCTGCCCTGCCGATTTAAATCCTGGCCAGCCTCCGCTTTATTTGTTTTTTTTTTTTTTTGATTGGCCCATATACCTGGCATACGGGCCAATCAAAAATTGCTAAAAACGGAGCTTCTTGTGTTCCGCATTAAACATGAGAAGCTCCGTGTTTAGCGATTTTTGATTGGCCCATATGCTGGTATACGGGCCAATCAAAAATCGCTAAACACGGAGCTACTTTTGTTGAATACGGAACTGCAATGCATTAAGCATGAGAAGCTCCGTGTTTAGTGCAGAGCTATTGTTCTTTAATGTGGAACTGTGTTCCGCATTAAAGACCTTTTTTTTTTTGGTCTTCACTTGCCGTGAGAGACCTTCTTTTTTTTTTTGTCCCTACTTGGGGGGCTGGAAATCTGGTAACCCTGGTGGTAGCCTACTAAACACAAACGTGTGATAAGAGACCTTGGGACACAGGTAGACAGTAGTCTTTCCTTTGATAATCACGTCGCCACAGTAGTCAGAAAATCCTTCTATGTGGCACACCTCATCACAAAGGGGTTCTCCTCCTGAAAACGAGAGGTCATTATTCCTTTCTACCTATCCCTCATCAGAACCATTATAGAGTACAATGCCCTGTTTGGCATGTACCTCGCAAGACATCTGCAACAACTAGAAAGGCCACAGAAATACCTCACTAGGAGGATTACCGGCCTCAAACAGATGCCATACGCAGACTCTCTCAAAAAACTCCAGCTGTACTCCATTGCATATCGCCTACTCAGGGGTGACCTCTGCCTAACATACAAAGCCATGTCTAACCCAGATCTGATGGATATGCTACACTTAAAGAAATCCCAATCTCTCTGAGCCACATGTTCCAGGGACCTAAACCTTGTTACCACAATAAACAGAACATGCTGGAGGGATAGATTCCTGTCCCAGAGACTTCCCATGCTCTGGAACAGGCTACTCTTTCATGTCAAGCAGACCTCCTCATTAGCCCTCTTTAAGAGAAATATTGACAGTTGGATGGGAAACAGGAAATTCACCCCGGGGATCACTGCTGTGGCACTGCTCGACAGGGGCACAGGAAAATAATTTTCTTGGGTGGTGAAAGCCAGGGAACCTCATTTGGCTAGGCTTATATAGGCCCTAGGGCTGATAGCCTCGTACATACCTATGAAACTATGAACCTATGAACATGATGATGAAATCTAAGCAAAAGGCTCTCCAAGTAGCATTCTAAAATACTTACTTTTTAAACCTTATTCATGAAAATGCTAAATTTTGTGACTTGGCAAATAACTGGTTTTAAGTTACTCAGTGTACTCTCTTTTAATGCAAACTGTTTTTGACAGTTATAATATATGATTTTGACTGTTCATGTCTTACTGTGTCAGTCATCTATAAAGTACATTTTCAGTTTTATGGGAACAGAAGGAAAACAGAATCTGAGCAAGAATCAGGGAATTCCAAATACCTGCTGAGAGACTACAAATGAT
The DNA here is from genome assembly GCF_019279795.1 of Protopterus annectens. Taxonomy (NCBI): domain Eukaryota; kingdom Metazoa; phylum Chordata; order Ceratodontiformes; family Protopteridae; genus Protopterus; species Protopterus annectens. The sequence goes on along the minus strand of NC_056733.1, from coordinate 81,796,676 downwards.
AAGTGCAATATTTGCTTTATATCCATTTGTTTAAACTGTGCAACTGTATTGCACTGCATTTTTATATTGTCTGCTAATTAAATTCCTCTTACAACTGTAATTACTGTTCATCTGCTTATTTTTGTTCATTTTACTTGTTTGCTGCACTTGAAAAACACTAGCATAGACTAGGTTCAGGTTTTTCCTGAATCTAGTAGTGTTTGTGACATTTGGAGCTTGTAAAACAGTTAATCTTTTGTCTGGAGAGGCCTCCCTGTGCCCTCGTAGCAGGAAGGTACAATATGGACTGATCTAGCTAGAGTTACTTTTGTAGGGCTCTTTTCAGGGCATTTTGGTTGAATAATTTGAACATTCACTGTTTCCTGTTTTTCTGCTTTAAAAAGCCTGTGTTTGAACTGGTCTGTTCTTGTTTACACCTGTTTGCACATCACACACTGCTGTGCAGAGGAATTGCCAGTTACAGACACCTGTTCTCTAGTCTTGCAAACATTACCTAAACCAGAGCTTTTCTCATCTAAACCTACTGATACCTGCCCTTGCTGTATTCCCTCTTCAACTGTTATAGCCAGACCAAGATTACTCCTGGGACCATGAACTGTCAGTTTCCCTCCTTTTCTCCTACCAGCCTGGTTGACATGGGTCTACTAAGGCAGTGTAGCAACTGCCTCATATACAATGACAACCCCCTACTTCTAAATCATTCTTGTACCAATTGTGAGAGATGCACCTACATTATGAATCTGGAATCACAACTCTCTCATGCAATAAATAGCAATACAGAGTGTGCTGTCAGCCCACCTACCACAACTCTCACTCTTGACATACAGCATACAGCATACGCATCGACCAACATATGCGGAGGTACTCACAAAAAAATCTACCTAAACATCAGAGACCTCCAAAACACATACATACTAAACCAACAATAACACCCACAAGACACAATACACATAATGACACACACACAAGTGTTTTACCTTCAAAGCTCATAAGGCAATGCGCATCCATGTCAAATATCTTGGTCACAGGAGACTCTATAGTGAAGCAAACATATGTCCCCCTCACCAGGCTGAACAAGGAGAAAGTTACCAGGATTCATCAGATCACACAGGCACTCAAGTCTCTCAACAACAAGTACTATTATGATCTGGTCATAGTACATGTTGGTGTGAATGACTTGAAACATACCCCCCTGGACTACATGAAGAGAGACAGGACTTAGCTCTCTGATTATGTGTCACAGGCAGGTTTGTCCCTAGCCTTGCGCAGCATATTAACCTCACCTAGGATGATACCACAATAATATAAATTGAAAATCACTGACTTCAATAAATGGCTTAGTTTCTGGTGTTATTCTAAGGGGATTCAGTTTCTGTCATGGAACTCGATGCTTTGCCAGAGATGGTCTTCATCTATCACCCCTGGGATTTTGGCTACTGTCAAAGGCTCTTCCCACCCTCATAGTGTCTTGTTTATGCAATGTCACAAGGACAAAATTCCTGACGTAAAAATTTCATAAAAAAACAACCTCAGGGTTATGCTGCTAAATGCTAGGAGTCTTAGCATGAAACTGCATTCACTGGAAGCAGCCCTCACCTTGGAAGATACTGACATTTGTGCAGTCACGGAGACCTAGTCATACCTCACAACCTGGAAACATTACAAATCAGGACAAAGGCCCATGAAATATAGGTACAACTGGCCAAAAAATCTGTATGATGATTAACATAAAATTTACATACATAATTATGTAACTCCCCCACTCCACTAGAATTGTGGGATACCAATATCTTGCAAAAAAGTAAAATATAAGAGCTTCAAGCCTTCAGATATGGTTATAACACCATCCAAGTTTACTAAAGACTGTTATTAATTTACCAGGGATATTACCTTTCCTAAGACATATATGTAGAGTCCTCAGGACATTATTTTATTTATTTTATTATGGGAATATTGCTGTCACATGATGCCTTAAATAATTCTATTTTATTCCAAGAAAGAGGTTGTCACAAATTTGAATCCACGCTGTTGGTTTGAAATGTGCCACATTTCTAGGATATTTATTTGATAGTGCTTACCATATTTTAGCTGTCAGATTCCATGCCTTGGGTTGAGCCAGTATCTGTTGTTTGTAATTATAATGACTGGTGGCAGATTTCTACAATGGAACTTAAATCAGCTGTGTTCCAAGATGATCTCAGCATTGTTAGATAAATAAATGGCATAAAGGTAAATTAATCTAGTATTTTCTTGGGTATGTTCTATAAATTTGATATTTTCCTGTGTATGCCCTACATATTATTCTGAAAAATTACATCTTTTTAAGATCCTGTTAGAACAATATTCTTGTTTCTATAACATATTCTGCATTTCTTTCACTTCCAGCACATTAAACTTACCATATAGTACCTTTATATTTTCATAAAGTCTTTCCAGAACAGCATTTTCCCTTTATGAAGGATTTTATGCCTCTGTTCAAAATATGTGTATGTGTGTGTGTGTGTGTGTGTGTGTGTATATATATATATATATATATATATATATATATATATATATATATATATATATATATATACATATATATATATATGTGTGTGTGTGTGTGTGTGTGCATGTGTGTGTGTGTGTGTGTGTGTGTGTGTGTGTTTATGTGTGTGTGTGTGTGTGTGTGTGTGTGTGTGTGTGTGTGTGTGTGTGTGTGTGTGTGTGTGTGTGGCTCCCCTGATAATAATCAGCCCTAGCCAGGTAATCACACTAGCAATATAGAAAAAAAGGAGGGTCTACTACAAGTGCCTGAGCCCCAGATACTCGAAGACCACTGTCTGAAAGCCATAGACGCAAGCATCTTTTAGTTTGCATGGTTTTATGTTCATGCTTGGACTTGACTACAGTTTCAGACAAAGTGCAGTAGACATGTAGAGAAAGTGGAGCTGGTGCACCTCACCTGAATGCAGCACCTGAGTTCAAGCAAGGTAAAAGGTAAAAGGCTGCTGCGGGGTGGAAAGAGAAAGGGGAGGGAGTGTAAGGTTTCAGGCAGCAATTTGGAAGGGGATATAGATTTAGGGGTGGGGATATTTAGGGTTAGGGAGTGGGAAGACAGTTTTGGCTTAGAGATAAGTTTGGATCTTTAGGTTTAGGGATGGAAGTTTTAGGTTTAGGGAATAGGAGGGCAGTTTAAGTCTAAGGAGTAGGAGAGAAGAGTTTTGTATTCATAAATCTTTATGTTTAGGGGAGTAGGGAGTGGATTTTTAGGTTTAAAAAGTGACTGGGGACTTTAAGGCTTGGGAACAGAAAGGGACTGGGAGTGCTATGGTTAGGGATTGGGACCAGGTAGGAGTTATGGTTAGAGTTAGGGCTCTGGTAGGGCTAGGCAATTAAGTAGGGCCAGGTAGGTGGGACTTAGGCCACTTGCCATTTAGACCAAATGGCAGCAATCGTGTCATTGCATTAGCATGAATTTTCTGAAGGGTGTGAAGTCTGAAACTCGTTATTTTCTAACTTCAGTCTTTAATTGATTTGCCACTAATTTGCTAGAAAAACACAATTTTATAAAAAACAGACCCAAAATATGATGCAAAAATTTGGACATTATGCGAAAATCTGCACAGTTGAGAGGTATGACTTCCTCCACCTTCATTTGTATATTGCATGATTTGGAACAAGTCAGTTAACCAGACAATGCTCCCGGGGTGCCCCTGAAATGGGACAATTTGTCTAGTGCACAAATCCATTCAGACGTAGGTTAAGAAAAGAAGAATCTACCCATTTAAGCCTGTGACAACAGCAGAATCCATTGGTTTAAATCTTATCTTGAAGAAAGAGTACAGACCAATGACAACAGTTTCTGTCATCTCCTTTCACGACAGACATAGAGGTTCCTCAGGGATCTGTACTCAACCTCCTCTTATTTTAATGTGTTTAGAAATTCTGTACACCTGCACATAAATAGGATGTCCCTTATACAGTATGTAGATGAAGCAATACTTGTCCACACTGTAAACAACTTAACCCATCTGCAATCAGAATAACAACTAGCATACATTTTCCAGAATTAAACTGGTCACTATTATCTTGTCCTTGATTTAAAGAAAATTGATTTTATCCCTTTCAACAACAACAGCTGTAACAGATGCAGACCACCAAATTAGTTTTCCCTTGAAAGAAACAACTTCCAGCATCAAAGATGCCCCCCCCCCATTGACACTGCCAAAGTATAAACTTACATGCATACATATGTTTAAACAACATATTAATTTCACCATAAAATAAGTCAACAAAAAAGTGGAACTCTATCATATTGGTGACGTGCTAACTATAACAAAGAAGAAAATCATTGAAAATGTATTACTGTCACAGGCAACCTGGTCAATAAAAGAGCTTACCCAACTTGATACAGCTTAAAACAGAATTGCTAGATACACTTCGAATACTTTCTCCAGCATTCATCTCTACTGCACTGCTCTAAATAACCTAAACCGGCAATCACTAAAACACATGCATGCCATCTTTATCTCAAAGTAATTTGTGCAGATCTTACAGATATTCTAACTTGGTACTCGCCAAATAGAACCTAACAATACAATAATCAAAACCTATTTACAATTAATAATTCAAGCAACAGGAGCCTAATGATTTTCCTCTCACAGTCTTGGAAAAAAACTAAAACAGAACAGCACAGAGCCATACATCATATAAGACACAACTCAAAGTACTATTGCGTACACCAAACTTATGTTGTGCTTGCAAAGGAATACCAACCATGAGAGAAAAAAAACACTAAAACAAGCTCAAGCAGGGCTTTTGCATTCCCTGCACTCAAATCTGCAGAAAAGGCCCTCCTTAACCCTCCATTTTTCTTCACCAATTGTTTTTACTTTTACACAGAATGGAAGGGACATCCAAGGTCAGTTTGACAAACTAGTCTGGAATGAGTAACATCAGACATCAGTTATTTCTTTTGAATTACTAATGTTGAGAGCAGAGGGTGTATTTACACAAGAGCAACAATAATAACTAATTATTCCATTGTGATAAGCAGCAGCCACTTTACAGAATACAGATATATAACCGCCTGTTTTCATTTTCTTTACACATAGACATCCAGGTAGTTTCCATTAAGCAAGAACGTCAAGGTATAATGCTCTTTTTTTTGTTATATTTACTGGAGCCAGAGGTGTAAAGAAGTTAAACTTAACCTGTAAAACACAGAGTCCACAGCTGTCTGCTCTCTTGCTGCTGCCTTGCCTGCTCTGTGCACTGCTGCCTTGCTATATTCCAATTTCCAAATTACTAGACTGGCACATTAATCCAAAGAGGAGCGCGGCAGCATGCTAATGTATTGTAAACCCTGTCTCAGTGTCTCCAATTGGCTGGCAGTCTGCCTGAGTGCCACAGGAAGCTTATGATGATGTCAGCCACAACTACAAAAAAAAAAAAAAAAAAAAAAAATTTAGGAATTAAAGGGGCCACTTAGGAATTTGTAGCACCCCATTATTTTGACCTCAAAACCAGTAAATACTGAGGAATTTGTTATGATTGTGAGGTGTGGATCTAAAGGAAGTGGTGTATCAATATTCATTAAAAATAAATACACCTCCAGATTGGTTAAACAGTATGATTCCCTGGAGGCACTTCAGGTGCAACTAACTATTGGTAGGACAATTATACAAGTCATTGCCAGCTACAGGACCCCCTCCATGAATCAAGACACCCACTCTGCCTACTTGGATCTACTGGAATCCATCAAGATACATCCGAACATCATGGTTCTGGGTGATTTTAATTACTCATCCATTGACTGGGTAAATTACTCAAGCTCAAACTCATTTGTCTAAAGGTTTCTCGAATTCATTGACTCCAGTGCTCTGGACCAGCTGGTGGACACTACAACTAGGGATGCCAACATCTTGGATGTGGTGCTTACCAATATGCGGGACAGCTGTAGCACCCCCACTGTGAGGGCTTCCCTTGTCGGATCTGACCACAAATCAGTCTCATTCAAATTAACTATCACACCCAGTAGAACCTAAGCTAAAAAACTTCTCCAAAGCAGATTATATTCTTCTAAGGGAAGGTATAAATAGCTTCACTGCACCTCCCCCCTCAGATGGAACTGAAGCTATGCTGAGTCCTATACCAGTGCTTTTTACAAACATCTATATAACCGTATTGATGTGGCTATACCTGATAGGACCAAAACAAGCTCTTCAAGGAAGAGTAAACATGCCTGGTGGACAACTGCCATTAACAGGCTTTACAATAAGAGGAAGAAATTGTTGTTCAAAAGTAAGAGGGAGAGTGCCCTAAACTGGAAACACTCCCTCCTCAGCTTAAACAAGCAAATAAGACTTCTTGTGAAGTCCTCCAAAGCAAACTACAAATCCAAATTAGTGTCCTCAACTAAGGACAACCATAAGGCATTCTTTAGTTACACCTATAGCCTAAAAGGTAAGACCCAGATTTGTGCCAAACTGGTAGTTAATGATACCACAGACTCAAACAATATTTGATACTAGACTGGCTATGTCAATGTATCAAATCATGCTAACTCTCCTCTACTATGAGTTAATAACTATAATCTATTTTGGTTGTGTTACTTAATCTGGATTTACACCCGGGATTATCTCTAACCTTGGAATTTGTGTAACTATGTTAAGTATGTAACCACTGTATATATTGTATCTGTAATCTTAACTGCTTATCTTGGAGCTTTTCTCCCCGGGTCTCCGCTGAAAATGGACACGAATCCAGTCAGACTATCCAGGTCAACAAATGTAAAATAAATAAATAAATAAACATACACTGAGCTTGTGGACATAGCAAACCCGTTAGCTGACAGATTCTGTGAAAACCTCACTCCCATCTCTCTCCACCACACATATCCCACGACATTCCTTCCACTTGTCTCCCACTTTGTATCTCTAGAGAGAAGGGCATAAATGCCCTTTCTAAGGTCAAAAACACAGCAATTTTGGAACCTGATAATATTCCACGCTGCATCCTACATGGGCTCCAACAAGAATTAGCAACACCATTGGGTACTCTTTTCAATCATAGTCTAAGCAATGGCTTTATCCCAGCTGAATTGAAAATGGCCACTGTTATCCCCTTGCACAAAAGTGGTGCTACCACTGACCCTAGGAACTATAGACCTATTAGCTTGACTAGCCTTATCTGCAAGACCATGGAGTGAATCATCATGGACCTTATCAAAAAAGATATAGGTACTCTCTAAACACTTGACCCTACTCAGTTTGGATTTGTCAAAAGGAGATCATGCCTGTTAAACCTGGTGGATTTCTTCGAGACAGTCTCCAGAGCCCTGGACAGGAAAACTGTGTATGCAGCCCACCTGGACTTGGCCAAGGCTTTTGACACTATTTCCCACAGAGGCATTATTGACAAACTCACCCAGTTAGGTATCAACCCTTTTATTATTAGGTGAGTCGCTAACTGTCTCACTGATAGAACCCATACAGTCAAAACAGGGGAATCCACCTCCAACACCAGACCTGTAACCAGTGGTGTTCCACAGGGATTAGTCCTGAGACCTCTACTGTTTGGAATGTATTTCTCCGAAGTTCAAGTGAAAAAGGTCTGTGCCTGACAAAGTTTGCTGATGACTGCAAACTGGGAGCAGTCATAAAATCCCAAACATTGTCAACTTCCTACAAGAGGGCCTTATGCAAACAAATGACTGGTGCCAAAGTCACGGCCTTAAACTCAATGTGAAAAAATGTATTATCATCCTTTTCAGTAAGAATTATGTTCCGGCTAACTACCACATCAATAGAAACACCCAAAGAAAGCACGTACTCACTGGTGAGAGACCTGGGCACACAGGTTGACAGCAACCTTATCTTTGATCACCACGTCTCCACAGTGGAAAGAAGGGCATTCTATATTGCTCATCTTATAAGTAAGGGCATCACCTCCAAAAAAAAGGAGGAATTGTTATTGCACGTATGTTAGTACATTTAAGTAACACTGATACTTATTGTGAGATTTCTGCAACTCATGTTAAAGCCATTACAGATAGACTGCAAGTTTTTTTGTTTGATATGTTAATAACAGGCATGCTTTTTGAGCCACTTTTTGAATATTTCAGTATAGAGTACCCAGTGACTCCAATTATGTATGGTCTACCAAAAGTCCATAAAAAAAATAGAAAGCCCACCCATGTGACCTATAGTATCTAGTCGGGGGTGGGCGACAGAACCACTGTCAATATATGTTGAGAAAAACCTGCATCCTATACTTAAGGAATGTACTACTGTCTTATTGGACACTAAAGATTTGTTGAGAGACCTTAGTGCACCTTTGGAGGGTATAGATGACCAATGTTGGCTTGTTACTCTTGATGTAGAGTCCCTTTTCACAGTTATTCCCCATTCTTGGGGCATAGACAATGAAAGGGAACTACTTAATAGAAAAGGGATAGAAAATACCAAAATTCGACTTATTTGTACCTTACTTGAGATCATCCTAGAAAATAATATCTTTGTGTTTGGCGACAAGTTTTATATACAGAAGGTTGGCATGGCTATGGGCACTGCTTGTGCCAATAGCTACACCAACCTAGCACTTGTACAATGGGAAACTGATAATATTTTGACAGGTAACGTTTTTGCTAAGTCTATTATATGGTACAAACGTTTTGTTGACGATATTTTTCTGTTGTGGCATGATAACGAAGATAATTTGCAGCAATTTCTAAATTTCATTAATACATTACCCCCTTTTTGAATTTCACATACAAATACTCAAATAGAGAAATAGAATTTCTAGATGTAAAAGTTACAAGAGATACACTCAATTATGTTCATACCTCCATGTACAGGAAACCCATTAGAAAGAATAATGTTCTACATAGTAGTAGTATGCATCCTAACTACACTAAAACCAATGTGATCAAAGGACAGATAGTTAGATGCATGAGGCTATATAATGATGATGATAGTTTGTCCCAGGCACTTACCCTGTTAAAACATGAATTTATTGAAAGCGGATATAAAGCCAGAGATATAGACAAACAAATAAAAGTGGCTTGGAATGAGATAAGAGAGAGGTACAAGCCCTATTATGATAGGACGAGAACCAACCAGGATAACCAAAGTAACTATGCCACCAGTACCACAGTAACCAGGAATCCAGAGAATGATGTATTACGTTTTCCATTAACATTTGCAAGTAATATCAGTACAGTCTGTGATATAATTAAAAATAATTGAGGCATATTGTTAAATGTGGATGAACTAGAAGGTGTTATAGGAGCTGCACCATTGTTTACCTTCAAAAACAACATGTCATTAAAAAGACAGTTGTGCTATAAGAAGTTAGATGGAGACCACTATGCAAGGTCTGATAGGCTAGGTACCTTCCCATGTAGAAGGAGTACAGCCTACAAGAGGGCCTTATGCAAACAAATGACTGGTGCCAAAGTCACGGCCTTAAACTCAATGTGAAAAAATGTATTATCATCCTTTTCAGTAAGAATTATGTTCCGGCTAACTACCACATCAATAGAAACACCCGAAGAAAGCACATACTCAGTGGTGAGAGACCTAGGCACACAGGTTGACAGCAACCTTATCTTTGATCACCACGTCTCGACAGTGGTAAGAAGGGCATTCTATATTGCTCACCTCCAAAAAAAGAAAAAAAAAAAATGAAGTTATAACCTCCCTGTACTCTTCCCTCATCAGGCCAATAATTGAGTACAATGCCTCATTTGGTATGTACCTTTCCAGGCATCTGCAGCAATTGGAGAGACCACAAAAGTTCCTCATAAGGAGAATTCAAGGTCTTTAGCATCTGTCCTATGTGGATCAGCTGAAATCACTGTCACTTTACTCCGTTTCATACAGACTACTCAGAGGCAATCTCTGTCTTGCGTATAAGGCAATCTCTGACTCTGCATTACTGGAAATGCTGCATATCCGTAAGTCCAATGACTCACGGGTTACTCGCTCTAAAGACCATAACCTGGTATGTGACATTAATAGAAACTACTGGAGGGACAGATTTGTCTCTCAGAGGTTACAGCACCTGTGGAACAGACTCTCAGTTCAAGTCAAACAGAGCACCTCTTTGGCCCTCTTCAAGGGCAATCTGGACAATTGGATGGGTAACCATAAATTCACCCAGAGCCTCTTTGGCCCCCTTCAAGGGAAATCTGGAAGATTGGATGGGTAACCGTAAATTCACTGCGGGGGTTCCACCTGTGTCTCTCTTGGACAGAGGCAATAGGTGCTGATTGTGGAAACAAAGGCAGAACTTGGCTAGGCTTGTAAGGGCCCTAGGATCATTAGCCTAGTAACTTCCTATGAAAGCCACGCAGATAGCATGGAAAGTGGAGATAGCACATTTCCTCCAGTTCTATTATCAACATACTTTGGAAGGGTTATGCTAATGGACAAGTTGGGTGATGATGATTTGATTGTAGTATATTCAGTCTATTAATTACACTCTAAAAATGAGAAAAATAAACTTGTTAGAGAACAGTGCATTCATAATAACCTTGCCATAACAAACTTCTTATAGCAAAATTCTTTTGTAAAGAGCATGCCCCAGATTCACGAATGCAGTAGCATGCACTTTTATAAATACAGTGTTTCATTTGCCATCCTGTCGTTACTGTGATTCATAACACTGGATAATATGAAGAACAAGAAGACAATATATTTATAAATAAATATATGTGTATGCATAGTGCACATTTGTGTACTATCTGCACCAGTGCCTTGTTGTTTCTAAGAATCTTCTGTAAGACAAGGCCTGAAAGCCACATACGGTTATCATTGTGAATATTACATTTCAATACTTCTTTTAATACTCAACCATTAATATATACCATTTTAAGGAAACATCCTGAAGTGCAAGCTAGCTGCAGCATTTACAATATGTTATAATCAATTGATCTCTATAAAGAATACACAAGTATTTGTAGTCACAAGCAAAGGGGCAAAGGGAAAAAAGATATGCTACTGCAGTGTTAAGACACATACATTACAGATAATCAAGTCTGTTATGTGCTTCACAATCATGGGAGGCAGTGATTCATAAAATGTTTGTCTTTCATTGTCATGAATGTGAGGAAGGGTGTATTAACATATGGGAGCTCATCCACTGAGTACTCTTATTGGCTAGAGAACCACTGTATCACTACTAGGGCTGTTTGCCAAAACCAAAGGAGATCTGTAATGGGTAAATATATTCCCACTATGAAACAATATGCATTACTGTATTATTTACACAAAGTGCTGATGTTGCTGCTCAATTCTGTAAGATGAGCAACACATCACCAGAGAAGGGAGATCGGTGTAGTTAGTTGCACTATAATAGCTGTCAGTACACAGTTCTAGTCCCATAAGTTTTGTAGTTGGGCCCACCCTTTATGCAGTTGTTGTAGTATTCCTGAAATCATGCACAACTCTGGATGGGGTTATTTGCAAGTGTGTTCTGTAAATAGAGAACTGTGACTACACAATGGAGTAAGATCATCTTTTAGGTTTATAAACTTTATGAATCACAAGCTTTGCTATGCCATTCTAGTACATATAAACCGTACTCCTCTCTGTGTATAGCAAATAATTAGAACTGAGTCACTGAACATAAATATTTGTTAATATGTTCTTAAAATGAATTAAAGAAGTTTACCGTGAGTTTCGCTCTTGAGGTAAATTTCTTGAATTCATTTCTCAAACACATTAATATGCTGGTTATGATCAGTGTCCTGATCATAATCTTCTATGTTATAACATGGTTATGATCAGTGTCCTGATCATAATCCTCTATGTTATAACATGGTTATGATCAGTGTCTTGATCATAATCCTCTATGTTATAACATGGTTATGATCAGTGTCCTGATCATAATCCTCTATGTTATAACATGGTTATGATCAGTGTCCTGATCATAATCCTCTATGTTATAACATGGTTATGATCAGTGTCCTGATCATAATCCTCTATGTTATAACATGGTTATGATCAGTGTCTTGATCATAATCCTCTATATTATAAAATGGTTATGACCAGTGTCCTGATCATAATCCTCTATGTTATAACATGGTTATGATCAGTGTCCTGATCATAATCCTCTATGTTATAACATGGTTATGATCAGTGTCTTGATCATAATCCTCTATGTTATAGCATGGTTATGATCAGTGTCCTGATCATAATCCTCTATGTTATAACATGGTTATGATCAGTGTCCTGATCATAATCCTCTATGTTATAACATGGTTATGATCAGTGTCTTGATCATAATCCTGTATGTTATAAAATGGTTATGACCAGTGTCCTGATCATAATCCTCTATGTTATAACATGGTTATGATCAGTGTCCTGATCATAATCCTCTATGTTATAACATGGTTATGATCAGTGTCCTGATCATAATCCTCTATGTTATAACATGGTTATGATCAGTGTCCTGATCATAATCCTCTATGTTATAACATGGTTATGATCAGTGTCCTGATCATAATCCTCTATGTTATAACATGGTTATGATCAGTGTCCTGATCATAATCCTCTATGTTATAACACAGCTCACCTTGAATAGTGGTCATAGTAATGAGAGGGAAACATCACAGTGCCCCTCTGCCATGCAAAAGCAAGAGATCATATCATCATACAAAACCCTTTGTTTTTCTTATAAAAGATCTTAAGCAATGCAGGCACATTTATTATTTATAGACAGGCCTACTATGAGTTTAAGAGTGTAAGATGATTGCGTACACTACTGACTACCAAAATATTAGATCAGCAGAAACAAATATTATAAAGTCCAACAACAAAAATGAAAGACAGAGTGAACCAAACCAAGGCAGAATCTAGCCACATAAACACCAATTACAATTAAAAGACAAAATGTTTATTGTAGTTATGTAAACTGCTTCATCAGACATAGCAATTCTCCATCTACATATCTATTTAAAACACATTCAACCAATAGAAACACAAAGGTCATTACACAATTAAGTGTGCACTTCCCAGCCTATTGAGGCATTTATATCTCTAAAGGTGGCACACAATAAACCTAAAAAATACACATATAAAAACACATGGAAACCATACATGTAGGATATATATTTAAATGGGTCTACTTTGTTTCGTTGAATCTCATTTCATTGAATTTCATTTCACCCTGACCACATTGATGAAAACACAAATTATTGAAAAGTCATTTCACTGAATGTCATTTCACTGAACTGCACTTAGTATATATGGTACTGTGTAGAGTGCTGTAAGGCAAGTAAAAGGTATATGCCCTTTTCCCCACTGTAGTGCAATCCTGGAGTTAGTATATATATAGTTGGAGTGTGTGTGTGGGGGGCATAGCCCCCCACCTTGTTTGTCTTACATTGTATTTTACCCAAAACTTCAAAACAATACATTTTAAACAATAGACATGCATAGTTACAACATGAATGACTAATTCTCTCCAGAAGACAATATGTACTCAAAATAAGAGGGGGGGGCGTGCCCCCCACCCCCTAACTATATATACTTACTCCAGGATCACACAACAGTGGGGAAAAGGACATATACTTTTTACTTGCCTTACAGTACTCTACATAGTGTCATATATACTAACTGCAGTTCAGTGAAATGAGATTCAGTGAAATGAATTTTCAGTAATTTGAGTTTTCAGTGATGTGGTTGGGGTGAAATGTGATTCAGTGAAATGAGATTCAATGAAACAAAGTAGACCCATATATATATATACATATATATATATATATATATATATATATATATATATATATACATATATATATATATATATATATATATATATGTATATATATATATATATATATATATATATATATATATATATACATACACCTTATCATTTCTACGTGTATCAACAATGAAATATTTCAAGGATGAAAATCAACACGGTTTGGTTCACTTTACCTTTCATTTTTGTTGTTGGGAGTATACTTTGCTATATTTTTGAGTGAACCATTTGTCTTGTTCGCCACACACAGTTTTTTTATAAATATTATAAAATATTTTCAGGGTCAAGTATGTTAACCCAGAAATGCATGATCTCTAAGTACAAAACTTGTATATTAAAGCATAGATTCCATTAGCATGAGAAAGTTTATGCTCTATGCACATGCATTCAAAGATAACTGGGAATATGTGCAAATGTACAAACACGAAAATAATTGCTTTTTTTGCAAGCAGGGGCAAGCATTCTTGTCCTCCACCTTTTTCTTTTATAAACTTACTCTGAGGTTACATTGACTCTGAGAAACAAAGATCATTAATAGGTATGTAAACAAAGATTGCTGTTTCTCCACTACCTGTTGAGCTTGAAGAATAATGACTCACACCTTTGAGCATTTACAAATTGCTTCAATAAGCAGCAAGCAAACAGTTGCAGAGGAAATGATAATGCAAACAAAACAGAACTTAAGCAAGTCGCTGTATAACATATTCCAAGCGAAGGGATGAGCTCTCTGATTGCCTAGGTGTAGCCACTCCTGAACAGTTTAGGAGCCGTCACAGCATCTTTTCCGTACAAATCACTGTGACCTCTCTCCTTACATCTGGATTAACAGTACAGCTTCATTAATCAGATTGTTTCAAGGCAGTGTGACTAGTAACAAACCACATGCTGTTCAGGAATGAGGGGGCCTCGGCTTGATGTGCAAAAAGAAATCAGTTGCAGCCCAAGCATAATGCAAGCTTGAGAAGGGAATGCCCAGTAGATAAGTAGTCAGATACACAAGCATGGCAAGTCAAAAAGCAGTCCGAATGATCTAAAGAGGAACGTTTCACATTACTATCCCAAAGATGTGGCTTACTGCCTTCCACTAGCTGCTTTGTGCAAAACCTGTAGCTTAGAGTTCCATACAGAGTGCACCCAAGGGTGAGAGAGTGGTGATTGGAGCAGATTACAATGGGCATGTTAGTGAAGGGAACAGAGGGGATGAGGGGGTGATGAGTAGGTATGGTGTTAAGGAGACGAATGCAGAAGGTCAGATAGTAGTGGATTTGGTGAAAAGGATATACATTGCTGTGGTGAATACGTATTTTCATAGGTTTATAGGTTTATAGGTAGGTACTAAGCTATCAGCCCAAGGGCCTACGTAAGCCTAGCCAACAAGGTTCCCTGGCTTACACCACCCAAGAAAGTTATTTTCCTGTGCCACTGTCGAGCAGAGACACAGAAGTGATCCCCGGGGTGTATTTCCTATTTCCCATCCACTCATCAAGATTTTTCTTGAAGAGTGCTAATGAAGAACTTTGCTTGACATAGATGGGTAGCCTGTTCCAGAGTATGGGAAGTCTCTGGGACAGGAATCTATCCCTCCAGCATGTCCTGTTTATTGTGGTGACAAGGTTTAGGTCCCTAGAGCGTGTAGCTCGGAGGTATTGGGATTTCTTTACGAAAGAGGGAGGAGCATAGGGTGATGTACAAGAGTGGAGGAAGATGCACACAGGTGGATTATATCCTATGAAGGAGGGCCAGTCTGAAGGAGACTGGAGACTGTAAAATGGTGGCAGGGGAAAGTGCAGTTAGGCAGCATAGAATGGTGGTCTGTAGGATGCCGTTGGTGATGACAGGGTGCCTAGAGAGGAGTTGTGGTATTGTATGAGGAAGTTGGGAGTAGCAGAGAAGTATATAAGAGTGGTACAGGATATGTACGAGGGCTGTGTGACAGTGGTGAGGTCTGCGGTAGGAGTGATGGATGCACTGAAGGTTGAGATGGGATTACATCAGGGATCAGCTCTGAGCCCTTTCTTATTTGCAATGGTGATGGACAGGTTGACAGATGAGATCAGACAGGAGTCCCTGTAGACTATTATGTTTGTGAATGGCATTGTGATTTGTAGTGAGAGTAGGGAACAGGTAGAGATGACCCTGGAGAGGTGGAGAGATGCTCTAGAGAGGAGAGGAATGAAGGTCAGCAGGACTAAGACAGAATATATGTGTGTGAATGAGAGGGAGGACGGAGGAATGGTGAGGATGCCGGGAGTAGAGGTGGCGAAGGTGGATGAGTTTAAATACTTTGGATGAACAGTTCAGAGTAATGGTGAGTGTAGAAGAGAGGTGAAGAAGAGAGTGCAGGCAGGATGGAGTGGGTGGAGAAGAGAGTCAGGAGTGATTTGTGACAGACATGTACCAGTAAGAGTGAAAGGAAAGGTCTACAAGATGGTAATAAGACCAGCTATGTTATATTGGTTTGAGACGGTGGTGCTGACGAAAAGACAGAAGTCAGAGCTGGAGGTGGCAGATTTAAAGATGTTAAGATTTGAACTGGATGTGACGAGGATGGGCAGGATTAGAAATGAGTACATTAGAGGGTTAGTTCAGGTTGGATGGTTTGGAGACAAAGCCAGAGAGGTGAGATTGCGTTGATTTGGACATGTGCTAAGGAAGGATGCTGGGTATATTGGGAGAAGGATGCTAAGGATGGAGCTGCCAGGTAAGAGGAAAAGAGGAAGGCCTAAGATAAGGTTTATGGATGTGATGAGAGTGGAGATTCAGGTGGTTGGTGTGACAGAGCAAGATGCAGAGGACAGGGAGAAATGGAAACAGATGATCCGTTGTGATGACTCCTAACAGGAGCAGTAAAAAAAGAAAAAAGAAGATTTCTGCTACTATTCTGCTGTTTCTTACAGCTTTATTTGATTTTACAGTATCTGTTACTTATTTTGAACTGTGTAGTTAAGTTAATCTTTCTTCTGCATCTAATGCTGGATTGTTACTTTTGTAAAATGCTAAATAGCTTTCAGTGTTATGGAGCACAGTTCCAGTATTGTAATAGTCATGCTTGTTTACTTTTTATCTAGTTGTAACTGAACTCTGTTTGAACTGATTTCTTGGCTTGTGTTATGTCACTGCTGTTGCAGTGTTACAGTGCTGTAGTTTGTCATACTGTCTGCTTGTCATTAGTCTAATTGCAGCTGGAATTGCTTTGTTGCATCCTGATTTTTGAAGAAGCAGGTGTGGGTGGTCTTGACTAAGTGTGAGATCTAAGCAGAATATTGACCTGAAGTAGGAAAACTTTTACTTCTACATCTGTGTTAGATGGGAGTTATGTTCTGGTTTCTGTATGGGATGTCGTCAGCAGACATAACTGTCTGGTGTTTGTTAAATGAAAGAAGAAGCCATATAATATATGCATGTTAAATCTTTCATTACAATGCTGCACCTAATTAACCATTTAACTTGCTTGACCTCAACAATTAGGAAGATCCCTTGTCCATGCCTTGGACTGGGAAATGATAGATAACCGTGGCTGTATGTTTTCTATATTGTGTAACTAGTGCAAACTTTATCAACTTCCTGTTTGCTCATTTTTTGGTGAGGTGATTGTATTATTTTTAAAGTATATATAAGTAAGGTTTTTACTTTCTGCAAGTATTATATAAATACTAAAAAAAATGTTGTTTTTCTCAATTTGCATTATTCTGCCATACTTGAGTTTCTGTGAAATGCTTGGATTTACGCACTTAAATAAACTTGACTTGACATAGGAATGATTAGATAGGTAGGATTTGCTACATTAGTTTTGACTTATTATATCCCTGACTTCCTTTGTATATGTATTTGTTTCCAGCTTATTAACTGTGTAAGTGAAATGTTCTACCGACCTTTCCCAGCCATGACTCTGGTGTATATGACATTACAACAATGCAAGGGCTGCACAATGTTCATATGCAGAGTGTAGACTAATGGCTTACATAATACAACAGGAGTGCAACAGGAGTGTACAAAGCAGAAGCAAAGCTAGGGTGGGATGAAGGGGGGTAGCTGCCCAGGTGCAAGGGGTTTGGAGGACTCATTGGCAGTAACTGCTGATGATAATGAAAGGACCACCAGGTGTGAGAGAACACTCCTTTTATTTTTTGCATAAGCCTGCATTTTCTGAATGATATGAAGTCTGAAACTCAAACATCTATGACAGTTAAGGAGTGCAAGGTTTGGGACGGAACCAACAAACACCTTTATTTTTTTATTTTGTGGCTCCTCAGTTTGGAGATGAAGGGCACCAGATCAGGAATGGCACTGGACACTAGATAAGCCAATTAGCTCTGGGACAAAGCATGATACATTTGACAAACACATCTCTAGGTAATATCAGTAAATACAGTTGTTTACAGTTGGTACTACCTACGTATTTACACATATTGTAGCAGTGTTTTTATATAATGAAAATACAATAATGTGCCCAGCAAAATAATGACTAATTGGAAGAGTAGTGACTTAGTGAATTTATCCAGTATCATGGATACAAATGCACTTAAATTCAGTATGTAAATGTTCACTTAATGCTGATATAAAGTTTTCTAATCTTTGGCTGTTTTAGACATCTGTTGTCAGGTGATTCCATGGAGAAGGTCCTAATCTTCAGAAGAATATTTCACCTACAGTTGTTTTGAATTTTGATCTGGCAAGAGTAACAGAAGTATCCCAACTATTTGTAAGTGTATAATTTGGTTCCCTGATTGGAATTAGCCTTTTTAATAGACGGTAGTAACCAAGTTGAAGGATCATATATCTCAAGGTAAAAAGGAGAACATGTTGGTTGTCATAGGTAATCAGTTACTGCATTTTAAAAGCTTACAGAAATACAAATAAACTGAAAGTGCTTCCGACATTGCAAATCAAAACCAAGAAAATCTAAAGGTATTACTGTTCAATGCTAAGAGCCTAAACAAAAAACTCCACTCCCTGGAAGCTCTCTTTACCCTGAGAATGCTGATGTCTGTGCAGTCTCTGAGACATAGTTTAAAGCTGCACAGCACACCAACAATGCAAGGTTATAATGACTTCCACACATTTAGACCAGCTACTTCACAGGCAGGGACTAAAGGTGGATGTGTCTCTGTTGACATCAGAAATAAATATACTTCAAGGCTGGTCAAACAGGACAATGCATTTGAGCTTCTCCTTGTTCTAATCACCATAGGCAAAATCCAATACCACTTCCTTGCAAGCTATAGGTCTTCCTCTTTGACAGAAGAAACCCATATCATGTATTTAAACTTCAAAATACTAACCATCCAACCCAATACCATATTCATGGGTGACTTTAATTACCCCACTATAAACTGGGAATCCTATATGACATCAAACATACATGCGCAGCGATTCCTGGATTTTGCAAACAGAAACTCGGTGGACCAGATAGTCAATACACCAACCAGGGGTGCAACCATACTGGATCTGGTCCTCACTAATATGGGAGAGTGCTGCACAACCCCTACTGTAATGCCTTCCCTGGTAAGGTCAGACCACAAAATGGTCTCCATTGAAGTAAAAATAAAACCTGGAACCCCAGCTAAACTGGGAATATCCAGGAACTATTCTAAAGCTAACCTCCTGCTATTAAGTGAGAGCGAGTCAAAATTTCAAGCTCCTATAAACCCTGAGAACACTTCTGCGTATGCAGAACTGTTCACAGAAACCATGTACAAGCATGTTAATAGCTGCAAGAGGCAGCTGTACCCACCAGGAAGAAGTACAGAACTAACTCAAAAAACAAGCTACCTTGGTGGAATCACAAAATCAATTGGATATATAACAGGAGGAAGAAAATCATGGACAAATAAAGTCTGCCAAAGCCAAATTTGAGGTAAGTTTGGCCTCCCAGGCCAAGGACAACCACAAAGCATTCTTTAGCTATGTCTGCAACCTCAAAGGCAATACACTGTTATGTGGAGAGCTCATTGTAAATGGAGCCACCTATACTGAGGCATAAGATATAGCAAACCTCCTGGCTGATAAATTCAGCTCCAACTTTACTTCTCTCTTCCCCTTAACCTTCCCTCAGGAAATGTCATCAAATATAACAACCCCTACTATCACTAGGGAACAGGTCCTTAATGCTCTCTCTAAGACCAAGAACATGGTATCAATGGGCCCAAACAATATCCCAGGATGCCTTCTAAATAGCATGAAACATGACCTCTCAGGGCCTCTGGAATTACTATTTAACTGTAGCCTCCAAACAGGCTTCATGCCTCATGAATGAAGAAAGGCAACAGTCATCCCTCTGCGCAAAGGTGGGCCATCTACAGACCCTGGAAACTACAGACCCATAAGTCTCACTAGTGTTATATGTAAAGCCAAGGAAAGAATTATCATGTAGATGATCAATAGAGATATAGTAAACATCCAGACACTGGACTCAACCCAGTTTGGTTTCATCAGGGGCAGATCATGCCTACTCAATGTGGTGGACATCTTTGAGAAGATCACCAAAGCAATGGATGAGGGCAAAATCATTCACACTGCCTACCTTGACCTGGCCAAGGCATTTGACACAACACCCCACTTGGGCATTGTTGGCAAACTCAAGAGGGTAGGTACAAACCCGTATGTCACCCAATGGATATCCAACTGGCTCACAGACAGGACTCAGGAAGTTAGAATTGGGGAGTCCACCTCTACAAAGAGGCCAGTCACAAGTGGAGTCCCTCAGGGATCAGTCCTTGGACCACTCCTTTTTGGCATTTACTTATCAGAAGTCAAGGGCAATGTCAGTGGTCTCTGGCTGACTAAATTTGCAGATGATTGCAAATTAGGAGCTGTCATTGAATCTCATACTGACAGAAATGTTCTCCAGGAGGGTCTGGCACATATAAACAACTGGCGTCAGAGCCATGGACTAAAACTAAATGCCAAGAAATGCATAATAGTATCCTTTGGGAAGTCATCCATCCTGGGTAAGTATCATATTGAAAACACACCCCTTAGAATTGACACAATAGTCAGGGACTTAGGGACACACATAGATAGTAATATGCTCATAGGTTCATAGGCAGGTACTAGGCTATCGGCCCAAGGGCCTAAGTAAGCCTAGCCAACAAGGTTCCCTGGCTTACGCCGCCCAAGAAAGTTATTTTCCTGTGCCCTTGTTGAGCAGAGCCACAGAAGTGATCCCCGGGGCGTATTTCCTATTTCCCATCCACTCATCAAGATTTTTCTTGAAGATTGCTAATGAGGAACTTTGCTTGACATAAATGGGTAGCTTGTTCCAGAGAATAGGAAGTCTCTGGGACAGGAATCTATCCCTCCAGCATGTCCTGTTTATTGTGGTGACAAGGTTTAGGTCCCTAGAGGGTGTAGCTCGGAGGGATTGGGATTTCTTTAGGTGTAGCATGTCCAACATTTCTGGGTTTGACATAGCTTTATATGTTAGGCAGAGATCACCTCAGAGTAGGCGATATGCTATGGAGTAAAGCTGGAGTTTTTTGAGATGGTCAGTGTAGGGCATCTGTTTGAGGCCAGTAATCCTCTTTGTGAGGTACTTCTGTGACCTTTCCAGCTGCTGCAGATGTCTTGTGAGGTACTTTCCAAAAGGGGGGTTGTACTCTATAATGGGTCTAATGAGTTTCAAGTAGAGGGGAACAATGACCTCTTTTTTCCTAGATGAGAACCCTTTTGTGATGAGGTGTGCCACATAGAAGTATTTACTGACTACTGTGGTGATGTGATTATCAAAGGAGAGACTACTGCCCACCTGGGTCCCAAGGTCTCTTATCACACATTCGGAATTAAGTAGACTACTGCCTATGTGGTAGTTCATGGGTACAGAGTTTTTACCAAAGGGGATGACAATGCACTTTTTGGCATTGAGCGTGAGGCCATGGCACTGACACTAGGCATCTGTCTCACTGAGGCCCTTCTGTAGGATGTCCACATCATTTGGGGATTCAACTATGGCTCCTAGTTTGCAGTCATCTGCAAACTTCATTAACCAGAGGCCTTCTGTGTTAACCTGTACTTCAGAGAAGTAGATACCAAACACTGAACCCTGTGGTACTCCACTTGTCACTGGTTTGAAGTCAGATTTGGAGTCTGCAACTTTTACAGTGAGGGTTCTGTCAGTGAGCCAGCTGGCAACCCATCTTGTGATGCAGGGATTTATACCTAGTTTATTGAGTTTAGCTATAATTCCAGAATGGGCGATGGTGTTGAAAGCCTTGGAAAGGTCAAGATAGGCTGTGTGAACCACCTTACCCTTGTCTATGACTGCCTCAAAGAACTCAATCAGGTTCAGGAGGCATGCTCTGCCTTTCACAAACCCAAACTGGGTGGGGTCCAGAGTTTGGAGGTTACCAGTGTCTTTGTTTATGAGTTCCATGATGATATGTTCCATGGCCTTACAGACTAGGCTCATCAGGCTAATAGGGCAATAGTACTCGGGATCAGAGGTGGCTCCCTCTTTGTGGAGTGGGATAACTGTTGCTGTGCGCCATTCAGTGGGCACAAAGCCTGATGTGAGACTATGATTGAACATGGTGCTTAGGTGGGGAGCCAGTTCGTTCTGAAGTTCATGTAAAACTCAACCTGGGATGTCGTCTGGTCCCATGACTGCTGTGTTTTTGGCTTTAGAGAGTGCAGCTTTTACCTGCGTAGTTGTGATTACAGAATCTAGCCTTTGATCATCATGTGTCTACAGTGGTGAGAAAATCATTCTGTGTTGTGCAACTTATAAACAAAGGTATGCCATCTACGTCCAAGGAAGTCATTGTTCCACAGGCCTATCATTGAGTACAATGCCCCCTTTGGTATGTACCTAACCAGGCATATCCAACAAGTGGAACGTCCACAGAGGTTCCTCACTAAAAGAATACAGAGTGTAAGTAACATGTCATATGCTGACCGTCTCAAGGTCCTATCCCTGTATTCTGTCTCCTACAGGCTTTTGCGGGGAGATCTATGCCTGGCATACAGGGCATTGTCAAGCCCCACTCTGATGGACCTCCTGCATATCCACAAAACAAACAGTACCAGAATTACTCATTCTGAATACTTAAACATTGCCTGTGATATAAATAAGCCCTTCTGGAGAGATAGTTATGTATCTCAGAGACTACCCCATCTATGGATCAGGCTCCCCATCCATGTAAAGCAGAGTTCCTCCCTAACCTAATTCAAGTGCAATTTGGATAATTGGATGGGAAACCGGAAATTCATCACTGGTTTGGCACCTATGTCTCTAATGCAAACAAGTAACCTGTAAATGGTTCATCTCCCAGGCCCATGCTTACACTTATCAAGGGTATCAGAAGTTGTCAGAGATTTGGAATGCATGGCTAGGCTTAAAAACGCCCTTGTGGTCATTGGCCTAGTAAATACCTATGAACCTATGAACATGTTTGTATCTGCCAGAAGTACAAAGCTGAACATTTTATGTTCTGCTATTTCCAGTTTGTGCTGTAAGGAAATGTAGGCAAAGAAGTAGTAAGCCATATTCTAGTTTTGCAAATAGGACATGTTTAATTATAGCTGTGTGAGCTGAAGGTGAATGAAGGTGGGGCACATGATAGCAGAATTTAAGTTTGGATAATGTTGGGAGGTAATATTGTCAGCATGAAAAGTGAAATTAAGGGAAGCGTCTAGGGTTAGGCTAAGATATAAGTCCACCTTGATTTAAGGGCTCTATATTAGAACACCGAAACTTCACTTATGCGAATCCCTAAATGCCGACACATAAACAGCGAACTGCGAGAACACCGAACGCTCTGAAGTGCAAAATTCAAAATATCGAATTGCCATAGTTGTCCCTTATCCGGCATAGCTCCCTAACGTAAATGTGCAATAGTTACTGACTTTAGGGTTGGGGTGCGGGTTAAGGTAAGTGCATATACAGTAATACAATCAACCTACACTTTAGGGTTAGAAGTAGGGTTAAGTTAAGTGCATATATATATTAATATAGTTGTGTAGCTGTATAGATTCGTAAATTACACTTTTCCTGTACTTGGGTGTTGTTTGTTTATATTTAGATACATTTGTGTGTAATGTATGTTTGATTAGGATATGGGATGTATGGGTGAAGTGTAGATATATGGAAGTGTGGATTATTTATTTTGTTTGGGACGGTAGTTTGTAGCGGGCGATGAAGTTGGCGAACTGTGGCATTTCGATATTTCGAATTTTGCGCTTTAGGACGTTTGGTGTTCTCGCGGTTCACTGTTTATGTGTCGGCGTTTAGGGATTTTTGTAAGTGAGGTTTCGGTGTTCTAATATAGACCCTATTTAAGATACACAAAGTAATTGTTACTACTGAGACTAAGTCACCAACCCATTTAAAGCAGAAATTAATGTGTGAGCCAGGACACCTTTTTGGACATTTCTGCTATTAGGATAGCTGCCCTCACCAAATTTATGTCATTAAGTTGATGCACAGCATTGGATCAAGTTCACTTCTATCACCACCCCTGAACGGCAAGAAATAATTTCTATTGGACCAGCATGGTTTTTGAGAGGACGCTGATAAATCCTGATCCTGATTCCTTGGTAAATCATTGTGTTGGCCTTCAGATACACAGCAAGCTGACAGGAAAAAGAATCTGCACTATGGCAGATGGAAATAATTCTTAACTGGTGGTAAAGGGAAGCATCAATCCAGATAAATGAACTTGATAAGGCTGCTGAATTTATGATATCAGACATAGGAAAGGTAAAAGGTGCATAAAGTAGCCCTCACACCTAGTCTGGAATAGTTGTGGCAGAGATTGTAAGTGTATCTTGTAAAGGCTTTTTGACAGCCCCAGTGTTAGTAATGAAACCAAACAACAGTAAAATCTATGGTAGAATCTATGAGAGCATCAAGGCTATGATGTTACTGAAAGGAGTGGGACACTGAAATAAAATGCTTGTTTAAATGCAGTGCTTTTCAAATGGTGAGGACAACCTCACTAAGAAGTCCGCAGCAAGTCTAAGAATACAAATTTGTTCATTCTTTTTTTTAATTTACATTATCTTTTTCAGGGTCACAGATGAACTGGAGTTTACCTTGGAAAACAGCAGGTGCAGTGCAGAAATAATTCTGAGTGGAAAGACAGTCCATCACAGGATACACAAATTTACATATAGACCTCCCCTCACACACACATACAAACACATATGGACAATTTACAGAATCAGTTGACTTATTGACTTGTATTTGAGAAGCAGGAAGAAACCAATGACCCTGGCAAAGTATTGTTCTGCACTGTAGGCATCCTAGTTAGGAATAAATCTAGAGAACCAGACTGTGTGAAACAACAAAACTAATGGTTTGGCTACTATGCAGAATGTTGTATATTTAAAATATTAAATTTTTCTTACAGTTTCTCCGACGAAATACAGCGAAATGCAAAATAATGAATTAATATATGTTATGGGTGTCAATAATAGTATGTTAAGTCAATTCTTTCCTTTAAATGTAGGGTGGTTTGGGGAAGTTTGTTTCTGTACAGTAAAGGAATCATGGAGTGTTGCTTTACTTTTTATGTATTGCAACTATTTTTTTTTTAATTTAGGGAGACTGAAGGTAATTTCTGCCTACTGAGGAGGAAACTCTCTGACAAAGCTGGGAATCACTAGACAATAGTAATTAATTGGAATGATGTGATGAGCTATGGACATATGTCTGGCACTGAACTGAAAAGCAACAGCATTGTGATCCTTCCTGTCCATTCTGTAGTTTCATTATTTTTTATTGTAGTATAACTTCTGCAATTCTGTTCAATGCCTTTTTATTTTCTTGTGGCATCTCTGATGATTTGCATCTTGTATTCACTACTCTTTTGTCATGCCACCTGGCTTCTCCCCTTCCCATTTCTGCTGTTCTTGCATTTGCTTATTAGCACTGAATGAAGGGACATCATTCAGCTAGCCATCACAGGTGGTTTGAGGTTTTTTCTGCTTGATTTCCCATCCCTAACTGCATGCACACAGCAGAGTACATGGGAAGAGGATGCAATGGGATTACATCAGAGGCTGTCGCCTCACTTCCTGAAAGGTCAGACATCCCTGCTCTATGCCTAAAGCATGATCAGTGAACTTCCCAGTCTCCAACAAGAAGTTGGCACCACCCACTCTCTCCAACAAGAAGTTAGCACCACCCACTCTCTCCAACAAGATGTTAGCACCAGCCACTCTCTCCAACAAGAAGGTAGCACCACCCACTCTGCCCATGTGTATGAGTGTGTGTGTGTGTGTGTGTGTGTGTGTGTGTGTGTGTGTGTGTGTGTGTGTGTGTGTGTGTGTGTGTGTGTGTGTGTGTGTGTGTGTTTGTGTAAACCCCACCCTCCCCCCAGAGAGACGTGGATTATACCCTTTTGCTCCTCCTCTCCTTGTCTGCCTGTTTCTTCTAGTGCTTGAACCACTTGTCACCTAGATCACAGTCAGGAATCTACCCCCTGTGGCATACAGCCAGGCTACATGCCACTTTGATTATTTAAGAGAATTTGGAATAATAATCTGTCTCCTGCAGGAAGAATTCCTCTCCCCCACACAACAACACCTCCCACAGTACTAACTCTGTACTTCTAACCTTTATAGATACTGTCAATAAAGCTAGAGATAACGTCAAATTAGTCTCCTCCTTATTTCTACTCTTATCTAAAGCTTCACAGCAAACTTCTACTTCAAATGGCCTCACAAAGTATATCTCAGCCCATCTTCTATGGTTCAAAAGCTGCTTGTCCAATAGGTATTAGACAGGAAAATGGCACTCCACCCTCCCCCATCCCTCCCAGTCACCACCAGTGAACCACAAGGCTCTATCCTTGGTCTTCTCCTCTTTAACATTCTCACCAACATTCTCCATACAGCCACACAACAGGCCTCCCTTATACAATACCTAGATGACTCCACACTACTATGCCATCAGACAGCCTGGCACATCTTCAAAATATTACTTGTGATGCTTTAACAACCACTGAAACCTGACTTTGTAACTCACAGTGCATTCTCAACCCAAAAAAGACAAACAACTTCTTTTGTCCTCAAATCCCTCTCTCGTGAAAAATCATAATCCTTTCACTGAATAATATAGCCATTAAAGTAACTTCTCATAGCAAATTATCAGAGATGATAGTGGATGATGATCTGAAATTCAACCTGCTTATACAAAATTGCATAAAAAAACACATAAAAAATTAGAGATGTTTTACGGAGCTCCAGGAATCACAAAAAATCAAAACTTGAACAATGCTATAATAAACTGGCTAAAATAAAGTGGCTAAATTTGCAGCAAATACTCCTTTCAGAACTCACCACAGTATAGCATTAAAAAGCATAAATTGGTTAGAACCATCCTATCAACTGACATAAACACAGGTTCTGACCACCTCCACCTATAAAATTATCTGGCATCCATCTGCTTATCCAGCACTAAATACCATTCACAACAACTATATTCCCACTCAGTCATTAGGATCCAATGGCCACCGCTGAAAATGGCCACCTGCCCAACAGACTTTCCTGGTAATCAAATGTCAGTAATTAAATAATAAATAAATAAACAAACAAACAAATAAATAATCCACTTGTATACGCTTTGCTGAACTGGAAACAAAACTGTAACTAGTAGAATCCATGGATGATCCAGAACTGTGTATTCAAGTATTTCTTCTTTAGGGATGTTATTGTGGTATGCATTGTAGCTCGCACAATTCTGTGCTACTAGTTCTGTGTTAACATCCCACATCAAAACATATTTCTTGCTGTTGCTTTGCACAGTGTTATTCCTAGAAATTACTCATAGATCCTTTTCAAGTATTTGTTTTTTCTGCTGATTAGGAACTATTATGTTGTCAGTTTTGACCATTAAAACCTGAATACAATTTATTGTTTTTCTTTGAATGTAAATTAAGACTGAAAATTATTCCTTACTAATGATTTTTGCTTACACCAACCTGTCAATGTAATGTCTTACAGTAATTGTATTTGTAAGGTTCAGTGCACTTATGAAATTCTTTTTCTTTTTTGTATGTCGTTGGAAACTACTGTTACGTAAATAATTCAAAGTAGTTCTTGCTTCTCTGGTAAATATGCTGTACTCAGCACATCAATTATATGCAGTTCCTTGCCTGGTCTGTGTGCCACTTTCAGATCATACTTCTACAGATTTAAGTAATATCCTCTTCAATCACAGAGGTGCTTTGTACAAGTACTTTTTCAGTTGTGATCTGTTCCTATCAGAACTACTTTACCATACACATATTCATGGATTTTCACATCAGTACATAAATGCTCACAGTTCCTTTTCTGTTACAGCATATCTCTTTTTGTGCATCTGTAAAATGCTATCAGCCAGTCTGTAGCAAGTCCTTTCTCATGTGGAATTATAACTCCTATACCATTTTGACTGGCATCTGCTTGCAAACTGGTGTGTTCGTATCATAATATTTTAATGCTGAGAATCTCTAATTAACTTTTTAATTATTATAAAACTCTTATCTTCTTTAGCACTCCATTCCTGGGCTACATTTTCCCCTTACAGCTTAAAGGCATAGTTATCTCAGATGTATTGAGCAAAGGCATTGATATTACATCATTCTGAGAAACCTCTGAAACGGCTGCCTGTCTTCTTGCCTTTGCATTGCAAGTACAGCTCAGATTTGTTTTTGGATCAAGATTTACACACTTTGATATTAAAATATGACAAATGTGTTGCAGACATTGGCAAACTTCAAACACTGGACCCCACCCAGTTTGGGTTCGTGAAGGGCAGATCTTGTCTCCTGAACCTGATTGACTTCTTTGAATCAGTCTCCAGAGCTGTGGATGAGGGTAAGGTGGTCCAAACAGCCTATCTGGACCTCGCCAAGGCCTTTGTCACCATCCCCCACTCTGGAATCATAGATAGACTTACTAAGCTGGGCATTAATCCCTACATCACTCAATGGGTTTCCAACTGGCTTACTGACAGAGCCCACACTGTAAGAGTAGCCAACACCAAATCCAGCTCCAGACAAGTGACAAGTGGAGTACCTCAGAGTTCAGTCCTGGGACCGCTCTTGTTTGGTATCTACTTCTCTGAAGTACAGGCCAACACTAAGCTACTCTGGCTAACAAAGTTCGCAGATGACTGCAAACTGGGAGCCATTACTGAATCCCCAAATTATGTGGATATTCTACAAAAGGGCCTTACAGAAACAGATGCTTGGTGCCAGAGCTATGGGCTCAAGCTCAGTGGCAAGAAATGTATAGTTATCCCCTTTGGGAAAAAGCATGTACCCGTGAATTACCACATAGGTGGCAGTACACTAAATACCGAAGGTGTGATAAGAGACTTAGGGACACAGGTGGACAGTGGTCTCACCTTCAATAACCACATCGCCACAACAGTCAGGAAATCCTTCTATGCGGCACACTTCATCACAAAGGGCTTTTCATCCAGAAAAACGGAGGTCATTGTCCCACTGTACTCATCCCTCATTAGACCCATTATAGAATACAACACCCCATTTGGTATGTACCTCTCAAGACATCTGCAACAACTGGAAAGGCCGCATAAATATCTCACTAAAAGAATCACAGGCCTAAAGCAGATGCCCTACGCTGACCGCTTTAAAAAACTCCAGCTATACTCTGTCGCATATCGTCTACTCAGAGGTGATCTCTGCTTAACATACAAGGCCATGTCAAACCCAGAGCTGCTGGACATGCTACACGTAAAGAAATCCCAATCCCTCAGAGCTACACGTTCCAGGGATCTAAACCTTGTCATCACAATAAACAAAACATGCTGGAAGGATAGGTTCCTGACCCAGAGATTCCCAAGACTCTGGAATAGACTGCCCATACATGTCAAGCAGAGTGCCTCTTTGGCCCTCTTCAAAAGGAACCTTGATGATTTGATGGGAGAAAGGAAATTCACCCTGGGGATCACGTCAGTCGCCCTGCTAGACAGGGGTCCAGGGAAGTAAATACTGTGGGAAGAAATAGCCAGGGAATTGTTATGGCTAGGCTTGTACAGGCCCTAGGGCTGATAGCCTAGTACCAACCTATGAACCATACTCATGCTTATCTGTCTTTAAATGATAGATAGTGCTTGAATTTATTCACCATTTGTGTCAGTCTCTTAACATTTTCTTCCTGTGTCTTACTCCACACTAATAGTTCAGATGTTATGTTTACAACACCTTACACAGGGCTAAATTCATAATGGTACTGTGATATGTACACAGATTAAAAAAATCACTTGGCCATGTAGATCAGCATGGCCATCTTCATTACATTGTGGTTTATGCAGTAGGATTTCAAAAATATCCAAAAATAAAGCTCTAGGCTCAGTTTTAGAACCTCTTGCAGAAATAATCTAAAAGATGGATTAACTACATCTACAACTTAATTTGTTACTCAGTATAATCTTATAACCTTTTTAAAGTAATACTTTTTTTTGTATCTTGAGATAGAGTCTTCCATCAGAAAGGAGGAGTAGGTAAGAACGTCTGGGGAGTCTCTGGGTCAGGAACCTATCCTTCCAGCATATTTTGTTCATTGTGATGACAAGGTTGAGATCCCTGAAGTGTGTGTCTCTGAGGGATTGGGATTTCTTTAAGTGAAGCATGTCCAACAGCTCTGGGTTTGATATGGCCTTGTATGTTAAGCAGAGATTGCCTCTGAGTAGACGATATGCGACAGAGTATAGCTGGATTTTTTTTAGACGGTCAACATAGGGCATCTGCTTTAGGCCTGTGATTCTTTTAGTGAGGTATTTCTGCAGCCTTTCCAGTTGTTGAAGATGTCTTGTGAGGTACATACCAAATAGGGAGTTGAATTCTATAATGGGTCTAATGAGGGATGAGTACAGTATGACAATGACCTCCTTTTTTCTGGATGAAAAGCCCTTAGTGATGAGGTGTTCCACATAGAAGGATTTCCTGACTGTTGCGGCGATGCGGTTATCGAAGGTGAGACCACTGTACACCTGTGTCCCTAAGTCTTTTATCACACTTTCGGTGTTTAGTGTACTGCGACCTATATGGCTCTCCACTTTTCACTTGTCTGAAGCTGGATTTGGAGTCGGCTACTTTTACAGTGTGGGTTCTGTCAGTAAGCCAGTTGGCAACCCGAGTGATGTAGGGATTAATGCCCAGCTTAGTAAGTTTATTTATTCCAGAGTGGGGGATGGTGTTGAAGGCCTTGGCGAGGTCCATATAGGCTGTGTGGACCACCTTACCCTTGTTCACAGCTCTGGAGACTGATTCGAAGAAGTCAATCAGGTTCAGGAGACAAGATTGGCCCTTCACAAACCCAAACTGCGTGGGGTCCAGTGTGTTAAGGTTACCAATGTCTTTGTTTATAAGTTCCACGATAATACATTCCATGGCCTTGCAGATCAGGCTCGTCAGACTGATGGGGCGGTAGTTTCCAGGATCCAAGGTGGATCCCCCCTTGTGGAGTGGGATAATTGTAGCTGTGCGCCACTCAGTGGGCACAAAGCCTGAGGTGAGGCTATGATTAAACATGACACTTAGGTGAGGTGCCAGTTCATTTTGTAGTTCATGTAGTCCACAGCCTGGGATGTCATCTGGTCCCATGAATGCTGTATTCTTAGCTTTGAAGAGTGAGATTTTACCTGTGTGGCCATTATTACTGGAATTTGGCAATCTTTCGGTATTGAGATGGGCCCTCTAGGTGGTGAGAGGGGGGTGAAGTTTGCACTGACTCGATCTGCCAGGATATTGGCAATATCCTTGGGATTAGTATATTTAATGCCATTCTGTTGTAGCTCAGAGCAGATCTGAGCATTGCCATTTAGATTCTTGACATAGCTATAGAATGCCTTGTGGTTGTCTTTGGAATCTTTGGCAATTTTATTTTCGTAACTAGCTTTGAAGGATTTTATGAGGGATCTCAGCTTCTTACTGAGGCTGGTAAGGGAGTTTTTTGCATCCTGGGATTTTCACCTTTTCTGCAACAGTTTCTTCCTTTTCTTGTAAAGTTTGTTTGTGGCAAGGGACCACCAGATTGGCTTCCTTTTTTTGGAGGAGAGCATCTTGGTTCTATTGGGGATGGCATGATTCATGCACGAGTGGATGTGCTCGTAAAGTGCCTTAGTGCAGGATTCAGCAGTCAAATTTTCACTTCCCATCTGCATGGGTGTCATGAAGTTTGTCACTTCTGACTTGAGTAGTATAAAGTTGGTTTTGGAGAAGTTTTTTATGGAGGTTTTCTTACTGGGGGGGGGGGTGGGGGTGGGATGTGGATGTCAAGGGTGATTAGCTTATGCGAGGGGGTGACCATAGGTGTGTAGCATCGATTTCCCATGTTGGTAATGAACAGATCTAGGGTATTGGAGCCCCTGGTGGGACTAAGGATTAGTGTATCCAGGGCATTGGAATTCATGAATTCCAAGAACCGTTGGGCAAAGGTGTTGGTACATGAGTAGTTTTCCCAGTTAATGGCAGGGTAGTTGAAATCACCCAGTATTAAGGTGTTTGGTTGTATCTTAATATTTTCCAGTATGTTTAGAAAAGTGTACTGAGAATCCTGGGGCATGGTGGGGGATCTGTAGCAAGCTACAATTTGGACTGCAGTCTTACCTAGTGTTAGTTGCACCTGGAGAATTTCAGATGCACTGTGTTGGGCAACTAGCCTGGTGTTGTGAATATCTTTGGTGAATATGGACACTCCTCCACCTTTAGTGTTTTGGTCCTGGTTTGGTGGCCGAAAAGTGTGGTAAGAGTTGTAGCCTGCTATTGCAGGGGTGCTCTCTGGAGCCTTGAACCAGGTCTCAGTTACTGCACAGATATCAATGTTCTCCATTTTTAGGAGTGTCTCGAGAGAGTACATTTTGAGGTTTAGACTTTTAGCATTGAGTAGCATTACCTTCAGATTTTGCATGCTTGTACCTGTTACAGTGGTGTTTTTGTCCTTTGAACTTTGCCTAAAAAAGGCACTATAGGGGTGGCAAGAGCCTTAGCCAGTAACCTGAATCCCAGGGGCGACAGGTGCATACCATCTTTGCCAAAGCATCACGGTCTATCGATCATGTCGTCTCAGGCAGACAGATACTGGATCCCCTTTGAATGACACCAGAAGCTTAGCCAATTGTTGAAGTCACTCATTTTGTCCTTATACTGTGGTATAATTCTGGGCGAAGGCAGGATGCTACTCAGGGCTAGGGTCATACCTGCCTGGGTCACATGATCTGAGAGCTCTTCCATGTCTCTTTTCATGTAGTCCAGGGTGGTACGTCTCAAGTCATTCACTCCAACATGGACAATGTCAGAGTCATATTTGTACTTGTTGGGGAGTGACTTTAGTGCAGTAGCTCTTCCCACAATTATGGAAATTGTTGAGTAGTTAACATGCTCATTCTGGTGTTAATGGGTAATCCTGGTGCAGTTCAGAATGAGAAAGGAATTGGATAAAATGTCAAATGATTTTTGCTCTGCCCTTTACTCTTTCTACTGATCCATATGTGATCAAAGGTACATTTAAAAACATTTGCAGGAGTTTATCAGTTAATGCTGACATCATTTCAAAGACAGGTGAAGCATCATTATTTATTACCAAAGAGGTAGAAATCTGAAGTAGTTTTCCTTTTCAATCTATGGATAGTGGTTCAAGTGTTTTTTTTTTTTTTTTAGGAGACCGGTTACATATGAGGTGTACAGTATGCAGTGGATATAAAAAGTGTAAACACCCCTGTTAAAATGCCAGGTTTTTGTGATATAAAAAATGAGACCACAATAAATTATTTCAAAGCTTTTATCACCTTTAATGTGACCTACGACCTGTACAATTCAATTGAAAAACAAATCTGTTAGGGGAAAAATATAAAAAATAAAAAATGTACAATTAGCTGGTTGCATAAGTGTGCACACCCTTAAACTAATACTTAATTGAAGTACCTTTTGATTTAATTACAGCATTCAGTCTTCTTGGGTACACACCTCCCATCAATTAAAGAGACTCTGATTAACCTCAAATAAAGTTCAGCTTTCCTAGAAAGATTTTCCTGACATTTACTCAGTTGCCTGCTACAGCAAAAGCCATGATTCGCAGAGAGCTTAAGGGATATCATTGTTGAAAGGTATCAGTCAGGAGAAGGATACAAAAAAATTTCCACAGCATTGGATATATTATGGAACACGGTGAAGACAGTCATCAAAAAGTGGAGAAAATGTGGGACAACTGTGACGATTTCAAAAAAATTGGACGTCCCTCCAAAATTGATGAAAAAACAAGATGAAAACTGGTCAGGATGGCTGCCAAGAGACCTACAGCAACACTGAAGGAGCTGGAGGAATTTCTGGCAAGTACTGGTTGTGTACTACATGTGCCAACAATCTCCCGTATTCTACATATGTCTGGATTATGGGGTAGGGTTGCAAGACGGAAGCCTTTTCTTACACAGAAAAACATCCAGGTCAAGCTAAAATTTGCAAAACAATACATCAAGTCTCCCAAAGGCATGTGGGAAAATGTGTTATGGTCTGATGAAACCAAGGTTGAACTTTTTGATCACAATTCTAAAAGGCACGTGTGGAGCAAAATCAACACTTCACATCACCAAAAGAATACCGTCCCCATGGTGAAGCATGGTGGTGGCAGTATTATGCTTTGGGGTTGCTTTTCTTCAGCTGGAACTGGGGCTTTAGTCAAGGTGGAGGGAATTATGAACAGTTCCAAATACCAGTCACTTTTGATCCAAAACCTTCAGGCATCTGCTAGAAAGCTGAAGATGAAGAGGAATTTCACCAGTCAACATGACAATGACTCAGGTGTACATCCAAATCAACAAAAGAATGGTTACACCGGAAGAAAATTAAAGTTTTGGAATGGCCCAGCCAGAGCCCAGACCTAAATCCAATAGAAAATCTGTGGGGTGACCTGAAGAGGGCTGTGCACTAGAGATTCCCTCGCAATCTAACAGATTTGGAGCGCTTTTGCAAGGAAGAGTGGGCAAATATTGCCAAGTCAAGATGTGCCATACTGATAGACTCCTACCCAAGAAGACTGAATGCTGTAATTAAATCAAAAGGTGCTTCAACAAAGTATTAGTTTAAGGGTGTACACACGTATGCTACCAGCTTATTGTAGGTTTTTTATTTTTTATATTTTTCCCCTAACAGATTTGTTTGTTTTTCAATTGAATTGTACAGGTTATAGGTCACATTAAAGGTGAGAAAAGTTTTGAAATAATTTATTGTGGTCTCATTTTTTATATCATAAAAAACTGGCATTGTAACAGGGGTGTGTATACTTTTTATATCCACTGTATGTAGATTTATTTCAAATTCTCCACAATATTTTAGCACCTAATAGGTATGACTTAGAAACCCGGATATTTTCCTGCAATTCTGCATAAAGTAATGTATGTGGGTAGTTGCTCAGGATGGGAGACATACTACACTGTGAGACAGTGAGGATGTTACACACCTGTATTTATAAGCATTTGCATGCCATTAAACACAAAAGTGTCATCACTGCATTTTTCAGACATAGTATTGTTGCCATGCAAACAGGTAGTTTTATTTATTTATTTATTTGTTTTGTGATTTATTTCCCCAGATTCAGGAGAAAGCAATAGTCACACAAAATGCTGGACTTTAAGGAGTAGTGACACATACATATTTTACTGGCCATGTTTTTCTAGGTCTTAATGATTTGGTTGATTTTAGAAGTTCATAGGTTGAAATGAGATTTCTAGGCTAACAACCCTAAAGGGTCTTTTTTAAGCGTATCCTAAATATTTTTGACATGTTTTTATATTTTATATTTATATAGGGCGTATAGCTTGGGTACGAGTGGTCAAGCGTGTACAGGCCTCCTCTTTCTAATAGGCATATAGGTGATATACCAGCAGAAATTTAGTATTTCCAAGCCACTGACCCAAGTTGAGTTTGAATAAATGCAGGGAGGAAATCTGCTTCACATGGATGGGAAGCCTGTTTCAGAGAAAGGGTATTCTCTGTAACACATATCTGTACCTCTAATATGTCTTTTTATGTCGCATACAAGGTTCAGGTCCCTAGGTTTTCTAATGCTGTTTGTTTTTGGATGTGTAACAGGTCCATAAGAAGTAGATCAGAGGCTGCATTGAAAGCCAGGCATGGATTGCCTCACAGCAGTCTGTAGGAATAAAGTACAAGTGTTCTTAAAAAGTTTTAAATTCCAAAACTTCTTTTACAGTGAAGCATTTTGAGTTTTACTTTTGTCATTCAGAATGTATTTGTAAATACAGTTATGTTGAATTTTGTTTTGTTATAGATAATTGTGTGAATTTTTTAAGATATTATTTTCTTACAGTCTGATGAAGTCTCATTTGAATTTTAAGAGACATAAAAGCACATACTGTATTGCATGTTTATTTATTTATCTATCAAGGTAGTAATATCCAATATTCTGTATGTCTGTGGTGTATATTTTTGGCAAGTTTTTTTCTGTGGAACATTGGCCTTTTTGGGTATGTTTTCATCTGGAAAAGACAGAATATCACAAAACTCTAGCAGAATGTTTGATAGTGCTATTTTAAAAATTTTGACTTAATATTTTGAATATAGAATTTTGGCACAGAGGTCTTCCAATGGAATGTTTGCATTTTCATTTTTGAAATGTTAGTACATTAAAAGCATGTAGCTGTCTTTATCTTGTACAGTTTAAGTCATCTTAAACTTATTCATAACTGTACTAGTGTCCTTGTCTTTTACTTTTTCTATACGCACAGAGTGCTAATTTAGAACTCTGTGACAGTGGTAAAGTAATACTTTGGTATGTTGTCATCTGTAATTTTTTCTGCTTTTTCACCATTCATTTCAGGTTGGAAACCCCCCAGCATTGTGCTTAAGGTCAAATTACTATGCTTATCTATCCAGGGGGTCTTGACTGGTCCAGCAGCAGTGACACCTGCATGTAATGCTGGAGGTCTTTTGCTGGAGAGTCATATGAGAGCTAATATTATTATTTCAGTACTATGATCCCAACACTGCCTAACCAGAGAGCTTTCTCTGCATTTATGTGTTTGTTTGTTTCTGTAATTTGACCTTAATCAATGCACTAGGTATTTCTAGTTAACAGGATACAACTCCTAAGGGAAAACTCAACACATACTTGTCCAGAAGCTTTTGTTGATCCAGTGGCAGTGATACCAGCATGGTGTGCTGGAGGTCTTGGGTCCAAGTCTCAAATGTGAAGTACTATTATCTGTTCATTTCTATGATTATAGGATTATAGGATCATAGGAGGTTACCAGGCTACTGTCCATGAGGCTCTTTCAAGCCTAGCCAAGAATTTATGCCCCTGTTTCCAAAGTCAGCATCTGTCCTCCCTGTCAAGCAGAGACACAGGTGGGATCCCAGGGGTAAATTTTCTATTTCCCATCCAATCATCCAGGTTATAAACAATGACAGAGAGGTACTCTGCTTAACATGAAGAGGAAGTCCATTCCACAGATGGGGGAGCCTCTGGGACACATATCTGTCTCGCCAGCAGGTTCTATTAATGTTGTAGGCCAAGTTTAGGTCCTGAGTGCGAGTTACATGTGTGGTGTTTGATTTGCAGATATGCAGCATTTACAACAGGGTGGGATCCTAGATGGCTTTAAATGCCAGACAGAGGTCCCTCTGAGCAGTCTATAAGAGAATGAGTAAAGTGAGAGAGACTTTAGCCTTTCCACATAGGATAGGTGTTGGAGACCCTGGATTCTTCTAGTAAGGAACCTCTGCGGTCCTTCCAGCTGCCGCAAGTGCCTAGTGAAGCACATACCAAAGGCGGCATTGTACTCAATTACTGGCCTGATAAGGGAAGTGTACTGTGAGGTTCTGACCTCTTTTTTCCTGGATGCTATGCCCTTATTTATGAGATGAGCCATATAGTATGCCCTACTGAGGCGACATGTTGATCAAATGCTAGATTGCTATCTACCATGGTGCCCAGATCCCTTACTACTGGTTGTATGCTTAGGACATTGCTGTTGATGTGGTACTTTGTGGGAACTTCATTCTTACCAAAGGGAATAACAATACACTTTTTGGCATTGAGTTTGAGGCCATGTTTTAGGCACCAGTCGTTTGTTTGGGTGAGACACTCTTGGACAATGTTAACATCATTTAGGGAGTTTATGACCACCCCCAGTTTGCAGTCATCTGCAAATATGGTCAGCCATAGACCTTTGGTTTTTGCCTGCACATTGGAAAAATATATTCCAAAATGCAGAGGCCCTAAGACCGAACCTTGAGGGACACCGATAGTTACAGGTCTACTATCTGAGGTGGAATCTCCTATTTTAACTGTATGGGCTCTGTCAGTGAGCCAGTTGGCAACCCATCTAATGACATATGGGTTGATGCCTACCTGGTTGAGCTTATCTACTATACCCAAGTGGGGAACATTGTCAAAAGCCTTGGCCAAGTCAAGGTATGCAGTGTGCACTTCTTTCCCTTATCAGGGGCCTTGATGACTGTCTCAAAAAAGTCCAACAAATTTAGCGGGCATGATCTCCCTTTAACAAACCCATACTGAGTAGGGTCAAGTGCTTGAAGGCTGCCAATGTCCTGGTTTATGAGATCCATGATTATGCATTCCATGGCCTTACATATCAGGCTAGTAATGCTAATGGGCCAATAGTTACCTATGTCTGTGGTTGCACCACCTTTATGCAATGGAATGACAGTAGCCATCATCCACTCGGCTGGTACGTATCCTGTGCTTAGGCTGTTATTTGAATAGGGTACCTAAAGGTGTTGCAGGTTCCTGCTTGAGGCTATGTAAGATGCAGCCTGGGATGTTGTCAGGTCCCATGGAGGCTGTATTTTTTGCCTTTTAGAGGGCATTTAAGATCTGCTCGTTGGAGATACATAGTGGGGAGCAGGTGTTGAGGAGGTCCTGATTAACTGTCGGGGGGGACAGTAGGGTGAAGTTTTCCCTCAACCTGTCTGCAAGTAGGTTATCTATGTCAACAGTGTTAGTGTGCATAGTGCCATTGACCACGAGTTCTGTACAGAGCTGTTGCTTGCTCTTAAGGTTATGGACATTACTAAAGAAGGCCTTATGATTGCCTTTTATTGAGGAGGCCAGTTTGGGCTCATAGTTAGCTTTGGAAGATCTCAAGAGGGCCCTTATTTGGTTGTTTAGGTTAAGGAGGATTTGCTTCCAGTTTGGTACTCGCCCTTTCCTGCTCTTGTATAGCAGCTTTTTTCTTTTATTATAAAGTTTGTTTATAGCAGATGTCTACCAGACTTGTTTGCTTCTCTTTGAGAAGGATGTTTTGGTTCTGTCTGGTATAGCTGAGTCTATGCAGCTATATAGGTGCTTGTATAGAGCCCTGGTGTAAATCTCTGTATAAGTGCCTGTACCCACAGCTGAGGAGGGAGCTACAAAGCTATTTATGCCTGCCCATAGGTGGTTGTAGTTGGTTTTGGAGAAGTATTTTTGTCTGATTGTAGTTGGGGGGGGCAATAACTACGAAGGTGACTGCTTGGTGGTTGGATCTCACTAGGGAGGGTGACACTGTAGGGGTACTAC